>NC_083440.1:14334443-14416946 GCF_020745735.1 Hemiscyllium ocellatum | reverse complement strand
ACCGCAATTTCCACGTGTGATGACGAAATCACCAGAAAATTAACTGAAAGAGACAGGAAATAAAATACAAATCAGAAATTGATGATCATACCTTCTTACGTCAGCCCAGAGAGCAATGGAATATCTTAGCACCCAAACTGAGTCAGCTGGGGAGGTTTCCGATGTCCAGTTTGAAAAAGACAGCTCCAGTTGCCTGATCCATTTCGAAACTCTCATTCCTGGGTATACTAAGTGTGTGCAGGCGATCAACAAATGACAGGGTGGCATAACTTTTACGATGAAAGCGAAGAAGTTTCGAGAGGACTGAGGAAGGGTTTTTCACCCAGAGAGTAGTGGGGGTCTGGTAAATCAGTGCCTGGGAGGGTCGTGGAAGCCGGAAACCTCACAAACTTTAAAAACTACCTGGATGAAAACTTGAAGCGTCATAATATTCGAGACTACGAGACTAGTGCTAGAAGCTGGGATGAGTGCAAATTTTGTATCGACTTGACAGCACAAAAATGGATGGAATGCAGGGCGTCTTCAGTTCTTAGATTGTAAGAATTCCTTCTGGGAATCAGGGTGGAAAGCGAATCATTTTCATAAATTAAGTAAAATACATTAGAATGATGAAATCATGAGACATAATCAGATATAACTGGCAAAAGCCAACAAGTATGGCGGCATCTATGGGGAGAGAAACAGAGTGAATGGAATCACTGTTCATAAAAACATATTCATCTGAACGTGGACCACTGACCTCAAATATCATCGCCGGTTTCTTCCTGCACAAGACCGTATTATTGCAACCAAAAGATTGGGATTCATTTCTAAAAGTGAATTGAGATTTAAACTGTTGATATTCACATACTATGGAAGATTTGTTACACTGCTGTAACATAATAGGTGAATGTAGGGGCATAGTTGGAGTCAGTAAGATGTGCAACACAGAAACAGACCCCTTAGCTCAAATTGACCATGCTGACCCGATATCCGAAATCAATCTCGTCCCATTTGCACCCATTACCCTCTTAACCCTTTGTATTAATTTACCATCAAGATATATTTAAATGATGCAATTGCAGCAGCCATCATAATTTCCTCTGGCAGTTCATTCAATACACACACCACTCTTTGCATGAAAAAGTTGCCCCTTAGGTCTCTTTCAAATTTTTCTCCTCTCACCTTAAAACTATCCGCTCTAGTTTTGGACTCTCCCAACCCAGGGAAAGGAACTTGTCTATTTACCCTGTCCATACCCCTTATGATTTGATAAACCTTCACAAGGTGACTCCGCAGCCTCTAATAGACCACAGAGAAAAGCCCCAGCCTTTTCAGCTTCTCACTATAGCTGAAGTACTCTACCACTGGCAACGTCCTGATAAATCATTCTGACCCTTTCAAGTTTCACGACATCCTTCCTTCTGGAGCGAGACCAGAATTGCACACAATATTCGAAAAGTGACCGAACCAATGTCCTGTACAACAACAACTTTGTCTTTCAATTCCAATACTCAATGCTTTGACCAATAAAGGAATGTATGCAAACGTCTTCTTCACCGTCCTGTCTACCTGAGACATCATTTTCAAGGAATTATGAACCTGCACTCCAAAATCTCTTTGTTCAGCAACACTCCTCACGACCTTACCATTAACTGTATATCTTACCAATTTCTGATATTCCGTTCCAAAATACAGCACCTCACATTCGTCTAAATTAAAATTCATCGGCCACTCCTTGGACAATGGCCCATCTGATTAAGATCCCGTTGTTCACTGAGGAAACTTCACTGCCCACTTCCACTCTAATTTTGGTGTAATCTGCAAACGTCCCAACTGAATCTCCCGTTTTTACATCCAAGTCATTTATATAAATGAGGAAAAGCTGTGGATCCAGCACCGATCCTTGTGGCACATCACTGGTCACAGGCCTCCAACCTTCCATCACCAACCTCTGTTTTCTATCTCGAGGCAATTCTGTCAAAAAGGCTGGGTCTCCCTTAGTTTAATGCGATCTAACCTTGCTAATTACTATACCATGAGGAATCTGTTTGAATGCCTTCCTGAAGTCCACATAGATCACGTCCAAAGTTTTGCCTTCATCAATCCTCTTCGAAACTTCTTCAAAAAACACATCAAGTTTGTGAGACATGAGTATCCAACACAAGGCGCTGTTAATTGTGCTTACTCAGTCCTTGCCAATCAAAATACATGTAAATCCTGTCCCTGAGGATTCCCTCCAAAAACTTGCCTAACGACGTCAGGTTCTCCAGTCCATAGTTCTCTGGCGTTTCCTTACAATAGTTCTAAAATAGTGGCACCACCTGAGCCAACCCCCAATTTTCCGGCAACTCACCTACAGCCAGCAATGATACAAATATCTCAACATTGGGACCTCTTCCCGAGCTCCCAAAAAATCCTAAGGTACATCTAATCAGGTCCTGGGGATTTATCCACCTTTATACTTTTTAAGAAATAAAGCACCGCCTCCTTGGTAAGATGGACATTTTTCAAGATGTCACCATCTATTTCTCCACATTCTGTATCTTTCATGTCTTTGTCCACAGTAAATAATGAAGCAAAAATACTCAATTAGTATTTCCACCATCTCCTGCAATTCCACAAACAGGTTGCCTCCCTGATCTTTGAGGGGTTCTGTTTTCTCCTGAGCTACCCTTTTGTCCTTAATGGATATATGAAGTGCCATTGGTTTCTCCTGAACCTAGTTGCCAAAGCTATCTCATGTCCCCTTTTTGACCTCCTGATTTCCCTCTTCAGTATACTCCTCCTGCCTTTATACTCTTCTAGTATTCACTCAATCTTTGCTGTCATATCTAACACATGCGTCCTTCCTTGTCTTACTAAAACCCCAATTTCTCTCATCATCCAGCATTCCCGAAAGCTATCCGCCTTGCTTTTCACCCAAACAGGAACAGACAGTCGCTGGACTCTCGTTGCCTCATTTTTCAAGGCATCCCATTCTCCACCTGTCCCTTTACCAGAGAACATCTGCCCCAGTCAACTTTGGAAAGTTCTTGCCAGGTACCATCAACATTGGCTTTGCTATCATTTAGAACTTTAACTTTTAGTTCTGGTCAATCCTTTACCATCAGAATATTAAAACTAATACAATTATTCTCGCTGAAGCCAAAGTGCTCCACCACTCACATCTCAATCACTTGTCCTGCCGTATTTCCTTACAGTTGATCAAGTTTTTTTTTAGAATACTTACAGTGCAGAAATAGGCCCTTGGCCCCAACATGACCACACAGAACCGCTGAAGCACAACCCACCCAGACCCATTCCCCCTACGTTTACCCCTTTACCTCATACTCCGGACAATTTAGCATGGCTAATTCACCTAGCCTGCACATTTTTGGACAGTGGGAGGAAACCCACGCAGCCACGAGGAGAATGTGCAAACTCCACACGGTCAGTCGCCTGAGGAGCGAACTGAACCCGGGTCTCTAGCGCTGAGAGGCAGCAGTGCTAACCATTGTGCCACCGTGCCAAGCCTTTTCTAATACATACATCCACATACTGAATCAGAAAATTTTCTTCTGCACATTGAACAAATTCCTCTCCATCTAAACCCTTAACACTACAGAAGTCTGAGTATGTGTTTGGAAAGTTAAAATTCCCTCCCATTCCCACCCTATTATTGTTAGAGATAACTGAGATATCCTTAAAAAATGTTTATCTCAAATTCCCGCTGACTACTGTGTTCATCGGGGAGAGGGGGGTTGGGGGGTTGGTGGCTGGTCTGCCATACAATCCAAATAAGCTGATCATTGCTTCCTTATTTCTCAATTCAATCCAACTAACTTCGCCCGACGTATTCCGATGAATAGAGTCGAGAGTGTGATGCTGGAAAGCTACCCGAAATCAGGCAGCTTCCAAGGAGCAGGAAAAGCGACTATAACAAGGCAAAGGCCCTTCATCAGGAATAAGGTTGGAGACATAACTGGAAGGGGGGTGGGACGGGGGGAAGGTAGCTAATAGTGCGATAGGTGGATGGAGGTGTGGGTAAAGATGATAGGTCAGAGGGTAGTATAGGGTTCAGAGGTGGGAAGAAAGATAGACAAGTAGTACAGGAGAGTGGTGCTAAGCTGGAAGGCTGGAACTGGGATAAGATTTTGGGGAGCTGGAATGAGGAAACTGGTGAACTCCACATTGGTGCAATGGGATTGCTTGTTGCTGAGGCATTCTTCCTCCAGGCGTCGGGGATTAAGGGGTTGACGATGGTGCAGGCCCAGGACCTGCATGTCTTCGGCAGAGTGGGAGGTGAAATTGAAGTATTCGGCCATGGGGCGTTGGTGTTGATTGGTGCGGGTGTTCCAGAGATGTCCTCTGATGTGCTCTGTGAGGAGGCGTCCTGTCTCTCCAATGTAGATGAGATTACATAAGGATCAATGGATACAGTAAATGACATGTGTGGAAGTGCAGGTGAAACTTTGATGGATGTGGAAGGTTCCTTTGGAGGCTTGGACGGAGGTGAGGGAGAGGGTATGCACAAGATTTGCAGTTGAGGGTAGCACATAAAAGGAGCACCTCTCACTGCCACAATCTTTTCCTACCCACCATATTGCATTACCGGGAATCGCCTGGTCAGTGTAATACAAAAACAATATGTTGTTGCAATTGAAAAGTTATTATTATTTGAAGGATAATGCTAACTAAGCTGAGAAAGGTTTATTTCATTATGAAAGGCACGAAGCACAATCTAAGCCCTTGTCTGTATTTATAAACTGAGGATTTGATAACTCACTGAATCCCTTATAAATTGTTTTGGAAAGTAAACAATTCTTTGTCATGTGTAGCAAATGTTCTAATTTTGCTTGTATATTCAGTCAGCAAATAATGCAAAACGCAAATAGGGAAAAGTGACTTTTTTACTGCATTCTCTGCATCATCTGGCTCAAAAAATTTTGGAATGTGTTTGTTGATATTTTATGAATAAAGTCCGCAATGCAAAACGAAACAGAAAGTTCACTATCGCACGTACTGAATGTAACAGCTTTAATCCATTGTGTAATAAAATACAATATGTTAAAAATCCGGTCTCTCTGACTCTATGTTGTTCAGTTTAAGTCAAGGGCAATTAACATTTGAAGCGATAATCCGAATACTCAGCAGTTCACAGACGGTACAAGATTTCACAATACTTATCTGAAAAATCCTTTATGTTTGTTATACAAATAATGCAAAAAAGTAAGCAACATTAACCTAATGAATTGCTAAATCCTTATGTTCGAACCTAAGTCAATATTATTCCTCCCCATGTAAAATTGTAAAAATTATGACGCGGCAAACACTACTTCAGGAACAATTGGAAGATAGCCACAGCCCTCTGGAACTCACTTTAACAGTCCACAGTGTTCCAGTGGTGGAAAATGGACAACACAGAAACAGGCTAGTTAACCAACCAAGCAAGTACACTGTTACATTCCTTCGTCTTTCTGCAATCCCACAGAAATGCACTAAACTCCTGGAACTTGAAGACGTCATTCATGCCTGCATTAACTGAATAAACAAGCTACCTGTTCTGATCCGACTTTCCAGCACATGGTCCACTGCGTAGAGGGTTTCTACACCTCATGTGCACATCCGAGTTCACTTTAAATGAGTTAAGTTTGGTCACCTCAAGCTACCACCCAAACTGGCCAGTGAGTTCCAGTAGCACCATCATCTTCGGAATGGAAGGGTAGGTCTCATGTTCTCGATCATCCTCCCGTCAATTGTTCTCACTCTGTGTCTTCGTGTATTTTGGTCCCGCGATCGGGGAGACAAGTCTCCATCGAAGACCCTTTTTATTTTGTCCATCCGAATCACATCAAATATCATTTGCCTCACTTTAGGGAAAATGACGCTGCCATTCTCAAAAATCTCTTCTAAATACTCGTCAGTGCAATTCTGTCCTCACTGCTTAGTGATGACGAGTACTGCACACAAAGTCACAGCTGTAAGCCACCCAGTGTTTCCTGTACTTTCTGCATTGCAGATCTGGCAGGTGGTGAGGGAATGTGTTTTGTGTTGTCTGTGTGAGTGAGAGGGTAGTAACTTTTGGAAGGGAACTATGGAATTACTTCTCAGTGTGGATGTCTGACCAGGAGATGGGGCAGAAAATAAATCTTGACAGATATAGTTCGGGCACAATCTATTTGAAGAGTGGGGTTAGTTCATCAGTTGCTCAGGACTTAGTTTGTGTTTAATACCATCACATCTGTTCTGACACCAGCTGACTAATTACAGAAGAAACTAGATCCTAGACAGAAATCCAGCTTGATGGATGATGAACTGATTTATCTTGATTTAACGCAGTGATCGCTTGCTGAATCATTAACATGCAATGCTGCAAATATTGGGGTTTCCACCACAAAATAGAGTTTTATTGCAAAAGAAATGACGATAAACTAGAACAGATCAAACTACGTACTTATAATGCCGATTAAAATGCAATGAACCCACAGTGCGCGCATAATGCTCATGAAACTCAAAACAATCCATAAATGAAACAAAAGGACACGACTTTCATATATTAAGCAAAACATGACTCGCAGTGCCGTTCCAAAGAAAACAACTCTCATGTAATATTCACACCAGAATCCCTGTATCTCTCACTTTGTGAAATGACTTGCGACAGCTATTTCTAAACTGGAACTGCAGTAAATTCCTTCATGGAGCTACCGCACACTAGACTGCCAATGTACTGTGCTTCAAACAACCTCTTCAGTGCTGTCTCCTTTCCAACACTTCTGTCTCGGACTAACAAAACATTTTCATTCCAAGGCAATGTAATTTACTGAAACTCTCATTTACTTCGCATGAGCACGATCTATTCATCCACTCAGTTCCAGGGTCTTACAGGAACTGAAAGAAATGACAAAAATGATTGAAGGGTAAGTAAAACTTTCACATTTAAGGGTTTCTTCCTTAAACGAAAATTCCAGAACTCTCCAGCAAATCTTTCGGTCTCCATTCATATCATGCTGGGTTGCAAGCATCAAAAATAAACAAAGATTCACTCATGCACAAAGCCACTCAGCCTGTAGCCAAACCTCAAAAGCAATATTTAAAACAAACCTCTGTGATTATAAAATTAACTCCAAGTTAACATTAACTTCAGATGCACAGAGAAGGGGCCCACTGCTTATTCACTTAAAAAAATACTCAAACCAATTGATTTTGCTTTCGACATAAAAATACCACCGCTTTTATTTTCCAAAGTGAGTCCCTTTCTTAATTCCACCTAAACTCTCCGTAGGCTCCGATTGAAATGGAGATCTCTGGAAGCTTCCCAGAAGAAATGAAGAATTTCGCAAGCAATTCCTGCGAAATCTGTAATGATAGGGTTTCCACGGTGTGTCTTTAATCAGAGGCGACATTACTGATCCTCTGCCACTTTGTGACGTTTGGGCACGACATTCTCATGTTTCAATGCCAGTGGCAGAGTGAATCCACAGAGAATCCTCACACTGATTCACACAACTTCAATGGTGTCAGGCACTTACCAGGAATTGTTACAATTGGGAGGGTCACGTAAAATATTCTCCGCACATGATGGATTGAGAACGTCATTGTTTGCCTGAATCTCTTTGTGCAGGCGATCTCTCTGTACTCAATACCGAGGTAACATAATCTCGAAGCCTTTCATTTATATCTGCTGGCATCGCCTGGGGGTCTGTTATATTACAATGTGGTTCAATTCATTCAGTTAATACTTTCAGCAAACAGGTGACAGCAGTGTATTAAGTTGTCAAAGAGTATTTTTAGAACTGAGGTTTATTGGATGATACAGATCTCAATCAGTCAAAGGCAAACATTGGAAAATGTGTGTTGAATAAAATCATTGAAATCTTACAATGTGCTAGCAGATCAATGGGCCCATCGAGTCCACACTGACCCTGCAAAGGGTATCCCACCCAGACCCACCTGCTGGCCCAATGAGGTGGCAGGTCTGGCCACTGAGCCACTGTGCCAACCTATATAATAGCATAGACACCCCAACACCATCTATCCAACTTTGATATCTCATTTTATTTCAGTGTGATCCTTCCCTTGCCTTGGTCCATTTGGAAATTAAATTCCAGTTTGCGAGTGCCTCTCTGAGAAATGTTCGCCAGGTTACCAACGGATGTTCTGTGAAAGGATGATGGTTGGTTAATGGAGCCGACACATTGTTGGTTTTAATAAATCCAACATCGCAATAGAATTCCTCACCTTGCATGCATACAACTTCTGAATCAAATATAACTTCTCCAATTGAGGTAATGATCGAAAGAAGTAAAATACGTTACTGACCAATATCGTCAATGGTTAAATCAGCTCCAATCAACACAGATCTGTTGAAAACTTTACACATCTCAGACCCTTCTAAATTTGAGGAATTCACCCCTGGGTTTGGAACATTTCACTCCCTCATTATGGAACCCTTGCTGTCCAGACATGGTTCTGATCAATCGGTGCTGCACTCTAACTGACATGGACTCTTAACGTCCCAGTAGGTTTTTTTTTAGTATGTATTCCCTGTTTGTTTTCAAGTTGAATGCGTATACTGTACCTTTAGGAGAGAGTGAAGGCTGTTTTGGAGTGAGAATTTGCAGACAACTGTCATGTGACTGTCCAGCAGTCTCAGAGTGTACTGGAAAATTGAAAATATGTAACATTTGGCTGCTTTGTTCACAACAGTTTTATTTCCACCAACCAGTTTAAACTATGCCCCACAATACTTTTCTGGTTGTTTGATTTAATTCGCAGAGGGGTTCACCACTGTGTTGTAACACTTTGTGAGCTTGTCCCGGATTTGGACGCTTTAGGCAGATCCAGTCTGAGCTTTGGACAGATTTGAACAGATTTGGGGTAGAAAAGATCCCAGCAGATTTAAACAGTTGTCGATTATGGTCCTAGATTGTCTAATTCCGGTGACTTGTGTTTGGTTAAATTAAAAGAGAAAAATGGCTCTGAGGATTGCTAAAGAGTTTCTGGGATTTAAAGAAGATTCCCATATTTGACCAGAATGTTTAGAAAGACAGAAAAATACCGTACTTTTAGAATGACCAAGGACAGAAGTAAAGCTGAAATTTTAAGGGAGTTATTCAAACATTTAAAGGTGTTAGCGAATCAGACAAGCGAAGTAGACTTAGAAAAAACTCAAATTACTGTTTTGGAAAATGAAAATCGAACATAAGCAAACAGAGAAAGTGGAAAAAGAAAGGGAGAAAGAAAGAAAAAGAGGTAGAGAAGAAACAGGGAGAGAGGAAAATGAAAGAGAGAGAACGTTCTTAGCTGTGCAAAGAGAAAACAAAAAGACAGAGAGAAAAGAGAGAAAAGCAAGAGAAAATGAGAGAGAATTTGAACGTCAGAAGTTATGACTTAGTCAGGTAAGTAAAGTTAACAGGATGGAGATGAAGAGAGAAGGCAGTGATATTTAAACTGTTAAAACTGTTACATTTTGATGAGAAATATGTTGAAACCTTTTTTATTTCGTTTGCAAAATTGGCTGGGCAGACGTAGGGGCCAGAGGATTTGTAGGAAATGCTGGTTCAGACTAAACTGGTTGGCAGAGCTAGTGAGGTATGTTCAGCAGGTCAGATGAGGGGGAAAGAGATTATGAAGAGGTCAAACAAACTATTCTGAGTGCTTTTGAACTGGTACCCGAAACGTATTGACTGCGGTTCAGAAACATAAAGAAGGAACAATGTTGATAAGGACTTATGTTGACACCGAAAGGAGCAAATGTGGTCCTTTAAAATAGCTGAGACCTATGAGGCTCCATGAGAGATTATTCTGCTGGAGGATTTTAAGAAATCATTTCCAGAAATGATCAGAATACACGTGGATGAACAGAAAGTTCAGAAAGTGAACAGAGCAGCAGAGATGACAAATAAATACACAATAGTGCATAAACCAAGATATAGCTTCGGGCAAGAATTTCACCCTGTGAGGGACAGACATTGTGAGGAGGAGAGATGCTACACTAACAAAGAGTAGAAAACACTGGTTTTACCACAGTAATTGTTTACCACAGGTAAGAAAAAGAAGACCAAGAGAATGGAAAGTAGGTGAAAGGCCTCCGGGGTTTTCACTGTAATAGAGTGGGATACACAAAATTGCAGTGACGGTGGTTTCAGAAGAGCACTTGGAAAAGGTGCTTCCTCTACCAGAAAGTGGGAAACATAAGATCACAGTGCTGGTCATTGAAGAAAGGCACTGTAGAAAAATACACGTTAAAAGAAATTAAGCCAGTGGTATTAGTGAAAGTACGAAAGGAAACCCCAACAAAGTCTCGGAGCTGCAGGACAATGCAGAGCCTGGGCAGGGGCTGGATATGGAGTCAGTGCCTGAGCTCAATAAAGAACTCTCCTCTGTGGGCAAAGTTTCGTCAGAAAAAAACAGAGGGAGAAGGGAAAGACGTTGTAATGTTGGGAGATACAGGATGTCACCAGACTCTAATTGTAAGAGATGAACGCATTTGCACTCTTTCAGACCTGTTACCCAAGAGAGTAGTAATTTGTGGGAAAAATGGCAGAAAGTTAGCAGTCCCCCATGTAAGATCAGGTTGTAGTGCCAACTGAGGACTGGGGAACTAATAGTGGGAGTGACACACAGAGTGACTGTGTCAGGAATCCTTATTGTGTAGAAGCCCAACAAAGACCAGGGAACTGACGAGTTAAAAGAAAAATACCCTGGCATATTTTACCAGAGTGTGCAGTGACAAGCTCCCACTATCATGAGTCACAGCATGAAGCAAGAACTACACAAAAAGATGAAGGAGTTGAGGTTCAGTTAGCAGAGGCCACGTTTGATGTAATTTTGCAGAAAACACCTGGATAGTTAGAGGGTCAGACAGAAGTGGTTAGTCCTGAAAGATTAAGAAACTTTCAACAGAAAGAAGAGACAATAAAATATATTAATGTTTCTGTGCACTCAGAAAAGGAAGCAGAGACTATTCCAGAGGTTTATTATCTCAAAGATGTCACCCTAACATGAAAATGGAGACGACAGCAGGTCAGTGCAGAGGAGAAATGGACTGAAATGCAACAGACTGCGTTGCCAGGATCATACAGATAGCAAGTGTTACGGGAAGCAAATGAATTACTGTAGGAGGTCACTGAGGTGTACGAAAGACTCAGGCTAAGGCACAAAAGCTTTTCTAATAGTCTGGAATGCGCAAGGATATGGTTAACGTTTGCCATATATGTCAGACATGCAACTTGTAGATGAGCCACAGGCAGTAATAAAACCAGCAACTTTGTTGACAATTCCTTCATTTGAAGAACTAATCACGTGGATAATGATTGATTGTGTGGGTCCCCGCTGGAGAACTAAATGGGAAAACCAGTTCCTGCTAACCATGATAGATGCGTCTACAAGATTTCTGGAAGCAACTCCATGACAGAATATTCCATAAAAAGGGTGGTTGAGGAGTTAATAGCATTCTTCACGTAATATTGGCGATCCAGAGAGATTCAGTCAGACCAAGAGTCTAATTTTTGTCCTAGGCTGTTTAAGGAAGTCACAGACAGCTTAGGAATAGAGAACTTTAAATCAAGTGCGAATAATCCCGAATCCCAGGAAGCTTTAGAAAGTTGGCATCAGAACCTGAATAACATGTTGAGAGCACACTCTCAGGAACATCCGAATTATTGTGATAGCAGTATCCCATTCGTACTGTTTGCCATTAGTGAAACTCCAAATGGAATCTACCCACTTTGAGTTAATATTCAGATATGAAGTGAGAGGTTCTATGAAATTAATTAAAGAGAAATTGGCAGGACCAAATTCTGAGATCTCACACTTAGATTACGTATCAAAGGTGAGGGAGAGATACATTTCAGTAGGTGAGCTAGGTAAACAGCACATAAAGTGGGCACAGTATAGAATGAAGCAAGTGGCAGATAAAAGCACAGAGATTCATATCTTTTCCCGTGGGGATGACATATTAGTATTGTTACCAGCGATAAGAGATCCCTTCAAAACCAGGTTGAGTGGTCCGGAACAAACTGATAAAAAGCTGAGTCAAGTGAACTGCATGGTAAAGATGCCAGATGGAAAAAAAAACTAGCAGGTATGTCATGTGAACATGCTGAAACCTTAGCATAATAGGGAGAAGGAATGGGAGAAACAGGTGTTATTTATTGACCCACAGAGTGAGGAATCAAATCCAGGTGTTGTCGAATTTGATATGCCTCAAGATATATTAAATAATTAGGAAGTTCTTGAGAAGTGGGATAGGTGAGTAAACTATCTGCCTCAGGAGACAAGAAAGCAGTTGAAATGCTTATGACAGCAGTATGAGGACATTTGCAGGAATAAGTAGAGAGGACTAATGCTATTTTACATGAGATAGGTGTAGGAAATGCTGTTCTCTTAAAAGAACACCCCTCTAAGCATCATTCTTTCAAAGTCAGACAGGTCCAGAAGGAAGTGGAGGCGATGCTCAATGAAGTTACCATCAAACACTGTCAGAGCGAGTGAAGTCACTTTTGCGTTTAGTTCTGAAACCTGATGGGACTCAACAATTTTGCATGGACTATCGGAAGAGCATGCTTTAACAAAATTGAATTCATATCCAACAGTGAGATTGTAGGAATGTGGAGAGAAAGTTGGACAAGTCAGTTGCATCATACAGTTGAACTTAATGCGTGGTTATTGGCAGGTACCTTTATCAGAGACAGCAAAATACATTTCTGCGTTTCTCTCCCCAAATGGGCGATATCAATTCAAAGCGATGCTGATTGGAATGAAGATATACTAGCCAAATTCCTAAGACTCATGCACAGATTTGTGGTTGGTTTAAAAAACTTTGTAGTCTGTTTGAAAATGCAGTCATGTTTACTGGTTCCTGGAAAGATCGCACGGTATTATTGGCACAGCGCTTTGAACGACTACGAGAAGCAAATTTAGTTGCAAACTTAAACAAAACTGAATTCACGAAAGCAGAGGGGACGTTCTTCAGACATTACATCAGCCAAGGAAGGTTAACCCCACGGAACGCAAAGGGGAAGTAATTTGCACAATCAAATGTGAAGAAAAGCGTGCTTCAATTTTTGGGACTAAGTGGATTCATCTGGAAGTTTGCTCCAAGCTTCAACAGTGTCATGGCACTGTTAACAGGTTTGCTAAAAAAGAACACAATGGTTTGGTGGACAGAACAATGCCAGGAGGCATTTGACAATTTTAAACAGTATTAACTACCGCACCAGTTTTAGCTACACAGAAATGTTTGAAATCCTTCAAAGTTTCCATCGATGCTAGTCACACAGGCAAGGGAGTTGTGCTGCTGCGGGAAGGTGATGATGGAACTAAACTGCTCGCTGGTGACATTCAAACAGACTCAACAGCCATCATAAAAAAATGCACGACGATCGATAAAGAATTATTGGGTTAGGTCCTGGCCTGACAACATTTTAATGTGTACGTCACGAACAATGTGGCAAAAACGGTTGCGTATGCAGATCACAGTCCTCTTACGTTCTTGGAACGAATTAAAAAAAGAATATGAGACTATTTCGTTGGAGTATCATGTTACAGACTCTTAATTTGAATCATATATGTTGCAGATCGGAGGAGTACATTAGCAGATACGTTATTACGCATTTAAACGAGAAACGATAGATGTAATTGATTAGATACCAATGTTTTATGTATGTGTGTGGACAGAAGCTAATATGAACATAGGTTAATTATCTTTAATAAAAGAATTCGAATCTCTACAGTGGGCAAACAGGCCATTTGGCCCAATAACTTCACACCGAACCTCTGAAGAATATCAAACCCAGACGCAATCTCCTACACCAATTAATCTATATTTCCTCTGAATAATGCATCTAGCCTAAAGACCCGGAGCACTATGGGCAAATTAATAAAGACTACAGTGTGGGGCAAGACGCAAGTAAATACTCGAATGTTTCTGAATCAGATTTTAAGTCATCAATCCCAGCCCTTTCGAGAAATTAATTACGAGACACACATTGTATCTCTTAAACAAAAAAAATTATTAAATGCACAATAATTTCAGCACAGAGAAAATTGAACGCAAAGCAGTTAGTTAATGTCTGGCTCCACCCTAACAGGCAACATCTTCCTGAGGATTCAATTACATCTCAACGACTGCCATCTGTTTCAGCATAGGGTACCTTCCATACTTGCCAAAACCTATTCCCATGTTTGTGGGATCTCATTAACAGCCAACTTCTGCTATTGCTTAAACGCGATGCTCGGCTTGGTGGTCTCTCTTTCTACAGAAATCAAGACTGTTTCTACGATTAGCCTCCAGTCCTAGCCTTGCAAACAAACAAATCTGGATTGGTTTGTTCCTTTTGCCACAAGCTGTCTCAAAGGCCACACGTTATTTTCGGACAGAAGTTTACAGTTCACACCATTCTCAATGAAAAAAAACAAAGTCAGTGAAGGTTCTATCACCTGTGTTCCCTATTGTTTTGGGTATGTTATTCATGTTCTCTTTTGAGATGTCTAGATGGGTATATGAACAGGAGTGGTTTCGAGGGAAATCGGCCAAATGGAACTGCAACAATTTACAATATCTCGTCGACATCGATGTGTTATACAGAGTTGATTCTGTGATGTACATGTCGAAGATTCCATGACACAAAGGCTGAATTTAGTTTCTCAGCCGTTTCTTTTCTCCCCATTGTACGTTTCTCCATTTCTGACTGGCAAGGAATTATGTTGGTTTTCACCAATTTTGTTTTCTTTGAATACTGATATAACCTTATCCAGAAACGTTAACTTTGATATGATCTCTGCCAGCTTACTCTCATACTCCATTCCATCCCGTCTTAATCAAACCCTTGGTCTTCATTTGCTGACTTCTAAAGTGCTCCCAATTGTCAGAGCTATATTTGTTTCTTCTAAATGTTTTGCATCCATTACTACCTCTAACTTCCCTCGTCAACCAGCTTTTGGCCACTGTTCTGTTTGCACTCTGGCTCCAGACAGGAATAGATAATTGCTGTAGTTCAACACTCTTGTCGTGCATGGTAAAGACATTGGGTTTGAAAATAGAAAGGGGAGATAAGGAAGGATTCTCAGGAGATCGTGGACCATTCAGATTGGAATCAGGAAAATGAAATCATGTCTGACTAATTTAATTTTATTTTTCTGAAGAAATTTCAACTGGAGCAGATGCGGGGAGCCAGCAAATATGTTTAATTTGGACTTCCAGGGAATATATTAAAAGGCACCTCACAAAACGTTCAAAGCCCACAATGTTCGAGGTGGTACATCAGTGTGGATACGGATATGGATAATGGACAGGAAAGAATGAGTGGGATAAATAAATTTGTTACAGGTTGGCAATTCACGATCTTAGGGTTTCACAGGGCAAACATAGCTATGGACATAGCTTGGGTTAATCTGTTGTATCAGCATTTCTTTTCTAATTAACTCCTGTTTTTTTGCTGAAACTATGTTTGCAGCATTGGGTATGTAGAATTCAGGAAGTGATCACTTAGTTAATTCAAAAGAAATAAAGTTGTAATCTACCAAGCTTGACTTCCGTCTGGGGTCTGGCTTGTTCTGGGATTACATCAGCGGGTATCATAACAAAAGTGAGGCTATTAAACACAACCTCCAACTCGTGAGGAACTGATTAACTAACCTCATACTTCGATCAGACTATGTCCCGACTGCACCCCTCCAGTTCCATTTTATACCCTAGATCCTGACTGCACATCCATACTGACATGCAATACTATGTTTCCACTCCGAAAATTACTACCCTGTCAGCCTGCACCAGAGCCAACCCATTTCCCTCTCCCCGTGCCAGACCTATAACACTGGAAGTACATGAGACTTTGGGTGGGTCGCAGCTGTTGTTCTGTGCACAGTTCTGATCACCAGCTAACAGTGAGAAGAGAGTTGCAGCGAGGAGAGAACTGCAGTTTTGCAAGAATGTTGCTACTATGCGGAATTTACCGCTGCATTGAGGAAAGAAGGATAGGTTAGGTTCATTTTCACCAGAACAGAGGAGAAAGAGAGGTGATGTGATTGAGATGTCCAAGTACATCGTGTCTTGAATCGAGGCCTATTACCAAATGGAGGATCATTTCTCAGTGTCCAAGAGGGATGCTAATTGATGGAAAGGTTACAGGGGACATGAGGACTAAGCCTTTCGTGCAGAAGGTGGTCGTATGTCTGGAATTCACTTTCCAGTTTTGTGGGGAGGGGACGTGTCAGCTGGCAAAGTTCAACTGATTTAAAGGAAACCTCAATCTGCATCTGAAGTGAAGCTGTCTTCAGGGGACCATCTGCTGAAAAGTGGGATGAGAACAGGTAGATGGCTTATTCAGTCGATCCAGTCGTGAATGACCCCTTTCAGTGCCATAACTAACCTGCTGTTGTTTGGGATTGTAGAAAGGCTGAGGGGCATGAAAGCGAATTTACTTAGTGGGCCGAATAGCCTGTCTCTCTGCTGTACATTTCCAGAAGTTCAAAAAAGGGGTTGGAACACTCTGTATTGTTAATGTGAATTCCAGAGGCTGTGGTTACCTTCTAGCTGCTCCTTGAAGAAATGACTTCAGTCTCGTAAGTTTTACAATGCATGAAAAGGAGGAACAATTTTAACAGAGTTTAGAACACACGAATCTATCAATTTCATCATTAGGTTAATATTGCTTGCCTTGTTTAGTTTTTCACATTATAAACGGAAGTTATTTTTTAAAGAAATATTGTGATATCACGTTCTATCCATGAACTGCTGGATATTCGGATTTATCAGTTTATGTTATAATTACTCCTCACATGACCAGAACACAACTGGGAGTCAGAGAGTTCGGAATTATACCATATTACATTTTATTGTACACGAATTAGAGCAGCCACATTCAGTAATTGCAATAGTGGATTGTCTGTTTGTTTTGCATTGTGTATTTTATTCAAGAAACGTCAACAAGCCAATTAAAATTATGTACGTCAGATAATGCAGAAAATGCAAGAGAAATGTTATGTTTCCCTATTTGAAATTTGTGCTCTTTGTTGACTCAATATCCAAGCAAAATTAGAACACATGCGGAACATTATAAGGAATTGTTGACTTTCCAAATCATGCCATGAGGGGCTCTCTAAGTTAATAGATCCTTAGCTTATTATACGGAGAGGGCTTAGATTGTGTTTGGTTCCTTGAATGATGAAATAAAACTTTGCCAGCTGTGTTTGCATTTTCCATTACAACTTCTCAAGGGCAGCAACTCATCTTTTTTGTAAAACAGCACCCACACCAACCCCTGTATGTTAAGTACAGTCGAACAAATGTTTCATACTAGATGAATATCAACACTTTGAAACTCAATTCCAGTTTTTAAATTAAAGTACCTTCTTTGTTTGCAACAAATGGATCTTGTGCCAAGAGACAGCTGTGATGATGTTTCGAGTCCAGTGACCCATTTTCAGATGAAGATGTTCTGATTAAGAGTGATTCTAGTCACTGTTTTTTCTTTCCACAGATGCTGCGGTACCTGCTGAATGTAACCTGTTACTTTTGATTTTGTTTCATTTTATCAACAACCACGCTTTTTTGATTGATTTGATTACAATATCTCAGTTCCCAACTTGCGTACCAGCAGCAATTGTTGGAATCATATTCATCATCCTGAATGTTTTGACACTTCAAATGTTCAACTAGGTAAAGCATGAAGCACTGAATTGCAAGATACACCTCATTCTCTGAATGAAAGCCTTATCTTCCAAAATCCTCGAAATCGCTCAAATTTTACTTTTAAAAGTATGCCCCTTCTCGGCTTGTCAATTGCATCTGCCCAATTAGTTGAAGCCAGGAGTAGCCAGCTTTGAAACGAGTCAGGCTTGTAGCTCTCGTGTTTAAATGTGGCATCTGCACCCTCCTGACCTAGTTAGGTGGTGACATCTTCCGTTGCCCTCTGGGCAGAACGGAGATTGTTTGATCAGTAATTTTCAATTTACATTTTACCTTCTGTCTCTAACAGTTAATTTACTGGCAATTCTGGTTCTCGCATGGGAAAGTGCAGCCGCTCTAAATGCACAATTTGCTGCCTGTTGGCTGTGGCAACGTCGGATTTACTGTTCCTTGTGGCAACTTAACCACTTTGAAATTCCTAGATGTTTCCTGGACATCACACTTCTGTGCAGCGCTATGTTTGTTCTGGTCAGTGCAGCAACAGAGTGTTCCATCTGTCTCACTGTCCTTTTCTCCTTTGATCATTTTGTAGTAATTTGATGCCTGAAACTGAAGAAAAAATAGTGGTCAGAGAAAGCCTTATCTGCATTTCGAGCTAAAACTGGCATTTTGTTCTGTTCAAAAATTATTCATTTTTATTTTCATAATCAATCTAGGAGGACAGTTGACAATGTTATGGTACTGATATATAAACTCAAGTTATTTTACTGATCCATGGGTTTAAATAGTTTTATATCGTTTTAACCTCTTTCATCCCATTTCTGTTAGTTCTTTTGATGAACATTCTGATGGTCAGGCACATTTTGGTGGCCAGTCGGGTCCAAAAGACGTTGAGGGTCATAGTAAGCGAGAGAGTCACAAGGGAACAGAGACGCAGAGCCGAACGAAGTCGACAATTTCCCTCTTCACTATATCCAACAGCTTCATATTAGAGGTGGGTGAACGGTGCAAACGTTTAATACTATAACTTTAAAGGGACAAATGGGGGAAAGTGTAGATATCTAGGCTTTTTTTTACGTACGTCGGAGAAATGCCGAAAGATTTCAGATGCAGCACAAACACATTATTTCATGCAGTGACTCTGTCTAAGTTCAGAGCGAAGTTCATGAATGCAGTGCACCAACTGGTCACGGAAATTCTTCATTAGTGATTCAGCAAAACAACTGAGAAAGCACCACAAGCAACCACAGTGTTTCTAATGCAGGAATTGCATGTGTCTGGCCCAGAATCCTTCATCACCACGACATGCATCTGAGGAGAAACACGCAACGTTAGATGGGGATGGATGAAACAGGGTGGGTCACCATTCACCACACTCAGGAACACACTGCCATTCCTGATTAAATGGCGGATTGTCAGACACAGGTTTACACACATAAGGAGCAGCTGGAGGCCTTTCCGCCATTCTAGACTGGTCCTCCTGCCAGCCCAGAGCATTGCAGCTGCTTTTTCCTTCCATGTGTGTCTGAGAACAATCTACGGTGTGGTTCTGTCTCTGTCTGATCTTGAGAATCCCTCTCCTGAATAAAGCACAAGTGACCCGTTGAGCACGTCATGATGCACAGATTGATTTCAATAGCATTTTTCTGGCAACCTTGGAAATATCGAAATATCAGTATCTGTACCTCCTGCACCCTGATATCTTCAGTTCAATGACCTAAGTCCAATGAACGAAAGAAGAAAGAGTATTATTCAGTGAAAGACAGGATTCGATTTATTTTATCCATGTTTGAACCAAGGATGCAAAAAATAATGTTTTTTTTCATGTTGGAGCAGTTTGTGTCCGCACATATATTTTGTTACATCTTGGATCATTAGGTCATACAATGTAGTCGTAGAGTTAGGCCATTTCGCCCATTGAGTCAGCTCTGCCATTCCATCATGAACGATCTTTTTTTTTTCAATTCTATTCTTCTTCCATCTCCGCATAACTTTTGATTCACTTGCCAATCAGGAACCTATATATCTATAGTTCAAATTTATTTGTTATAGATCAGGCCAAACGCTCTCAAAACATTTCAAATTGGAAGATCAGATCCTGACATTTCTACTTGTTTTGAGCAGATGTGCAGTGGATGTTCCAGGAGTGATGGAGCTGTTCAACATTCCTCAATTTTAATGGAAACATGATTTATTCACAAATGACCAAATAGAACACAAACAAAAGAGAATAGAATACAAAACAATTAACCTATTGGAAAACCCAACAAACTGTCCCAACGTAATGTTTTCTCTGAAGTCCTGCAACAATCTTCATAAACACCGCTTGCCACACAAGATAACATCAACATAGGGTCTTACAGGAAAGATTTCAGAGAGGGATTCAGCATGGAACAACTTCTTCAATTCTGCTGCTACTTTGAACAACAGTCTTAAAAACCTCACAGCTTGCTGACACCAAACGAATCTAAATCTGACTAAGCTGGGAGAATTGGCCCCTCGCCATTCATTGGAAAAATGTTTTTTACACTTGAAAGCCTTTTACATGCGGCAGTATCTGACATGACATTGGCTCTCCAACCCATCCAAGATGGACATCACGGAAGCGTTGTGAGACAGAAAAAAATCAGCTTGTTAGGTGTATGTTGATTTTAACTAATATAGAGATTCTGTCAAAGAAATTTTTATAAGCTAAGAAATTTCTTCGAGTGTTGTAACTGACCACAAAAGAAGCAGGAATGGCATTTTTGTAATAAGCTTATAGTTTGTAGGTGTGTTTTTTGAACTATCAAAATAATAAAAGATGATCTCAGAAGTCAGAAGGTTAAAAAAGAGGAACTGGATACAATAGCAGGAAGGCTGTAACGAACAAGGACAGCCAAATAAGACAGATTTAAAAGGAAAACAAGTGAGGTAATTAATAAGTATGATCGGCTTAAGCTTGGGTGCAGGGAATAACCAAATAAGGGGATAGAATGAAATAGACACTTATGATAGGTTTATTGCATCGTGTATGGGTGTCGAGAGACCCCTCAGAAAAGTATTAAAACTCTCTGTATTTTGCTGTCGGGCGTGACTCTCCTTGTAGAGCCGCCCATCTTGAAAGATGTTCGAATAAATGTACTGCTTCGGAACTCTTTCACTCGGATTTGAAATTATTTATTATTTGAGTTCGTTTCTCAAAAGTTTGGGCTCGTCCGGGATGAACTTCAGCTCCTAAAAAGGCTCCCACCGTCAATAACTGAGAAGGGGCGCCCCGTTCCTTTAGAACAGTCTCGTGTATTTCAGCGGTGGGTGACTTGAGGGATTGCCTGAACTGAATCCTTTAAGAGTCGTTCCGAACCAGTTGGTAATGAGTGTGTGTACCTTGAGTTGGACTAAAGGGGACTTTTGGTGGGACCCAAAGGGGAATGCACAACCGGAAGATGTCTAATAGCCAGGTAACTCTGTGCACAGACCAAGGTAAGACAACTGACTTTTAAATACTACCTTGGTGGCTGGGGCTTGGGTTTTAGTTGCCATTAGGGACTAACGAAAGTAACCTGGGGGTTCGTTAGAACCAAACTCCTACCTCGAGTTGTACTCGAGGTTTCTGGTTCATTGGGTTGGGACCCCAAATCCGTAGTTCACCAACTCTATCCCCCTGAAAGGTATTAGATAATTTACCCCCGTCATATGGAAGATTTCCAACAGCCCCTGGCGGTTTCTGGTGCGAGTCAGGGGCAGGCAGTTGGAAGGGGCAGGGGGTTGAAGGTCCCACCACGTCTGAGACAAAACAGGAATTGGATAAAAATCAGGTCCCGATTGCAAAGTGCACCCGAAGCAAAATGGAAAGATTAGAAGAAAGTAAGGGGGGGTGCGGTCTCGATCGGGGAAGGAGAAATTAGATTTGTTAATGCCCCTTTAACTCGAGGGAAAGTAAGGTCCTTTAAAAGAGAAATGAAAATAGTTAGAGAAGACCCGGTAGGTTTGTCAGAAAAGATTGATCAATTCCTGGGTCTGTATGTATATTGTTGGACAGAATTGATGTCCATACTAAATATTTTATTTAGTGGAGAAAAACGAGGGTTGATAAGGAAAGCAGCGTTTGGGTTCTGGGACAGGAAACACCCAATGGGACTGAAGGGGCATGTCAGGCAGAGGATAAGTTCCCCTTAAGAGACCCCAGTTGGGAGCACCACAAACAAAAAGATTGGGAAAAGATTAAAATTATTAAAAAATTGTTAATAAGGGTAATTGGAGAAGCCGCCCTAAAGTCGCAGAATTTAATGAAGGCATTTGAGGTATGTCAAGAAAAGGAAGAGTTTTTACAAAGACTGAAGGACTCAATGCGCAAATATTCTGAGGTGGATTTAAAGGGGCCAGTAGGGAAAGGATTGTTGAAAATAAACTCTGTGACTAAATCTTGGCCAGATATTCAGAAGAAAATACAGAAACTAGAGGAATGGAGTGAGAAACCATTAGATGAATTGCTGCAGAAGGCTCAGAGAGTATTTGTAAGGAGAGAGACGAAAAGCAGAAAAAAAGGCAAAAATAATAATAGCCACCATTGCTGTGATAATAAAGAAAAAGACAAAAGTAAAAGGAGAAAGAAACTGCAATGGTCAGGGAGGAGATGTTAAGGGATCTGGTGGACAGGAACAAGTATCAAAGTGGAAATCCCCACAGGCAGGATGATATTACTGTGAAAAGACAGGTCACTTTAAGAGAGAGTGTCCAGATCTGAAAAAGGAAGCAAAGGCAAAACCATTTATGAACCTTGATGAAAAGTAGGGGTGTCAGGAGTTCCTACCCTCGGGGACCCATCAGGAACCCTTGATAAATTTAAAGATGGAACTTTATAAAGAGGATGTAGTTTTCCAAGTTGATATGGGGGCAGTAAGGTCATCCTTAAATTCTAAGCCCAGGGGAGCGGGAACAAAGAGTTAATTGGAATATGGCGGCAGTTTTGAGATAAGAGGCACGAAGAATCAGTTTTGCGCTCATGACATGGTACTGTCACCAAATTGGGAATGAATTAACTGTAAATGGTGCAATGAAATCTGTTGAGGTTCTTAAAAATGAGTGTGCTCGAGCAAAACAATTACAGAAACAGTATGAAATGTCACAAGTGACTGGTAAAGAAACAGAACTGCGCAATTACAGTTTTTAAAATGTTTTAGTCACTTGTTGCGTTTCCACCCTGAATTACAGATATATAATTACTAATTAATATATATAATATATCCATTGTGCTAGCCTGAAATCAATATAAATTGGCAGGATCCCTTCACACAATCTCAGTGACCTGTTATATTGATTCATAGTTAATTTAAAACATGAACTGTATTAATTCATCCATAAGTAAAGAATGGAAAGCTACATTACTGGCTGACGAGGTAACTAAAGAAGCAACCTGAATCCACAGGAAGCTGTGTTTTATTCCCCATTACGTACTGTCCCAGGTTCTCGGGAAGATCCTAACTCTGGACACTGCTAATCCCAGAAACTAAAGATTTGTTCTTAAAGAAGCAAATGTTGGCTTGTCCTCCTCTTCGTTTTTCCCCAGGAAACATGGTTTACTGGCACAGACCCCGCCCCTTGCATTCGCTGTGCATTCGCTCAGACTGGGAGATTGGGTCTTAGTAAAGTCAAGAACAGAGATTAAATTGCAACCAGACTGGGAAGGGCTGTACTAGGCTCTCTTGTCCACTGAAACAGCGATAAGGACGGCGGAGAAAGGCTGGACTCACTACACTTTGATCAAAGGGACAGTGGAATTTCCAGTTGAGGAAGAAGTCTGGACAGCTGAATCAACGCCAGAACCGCTGGTACTCAGGCTAAAGAGACTTCGACTAACTGATTATAAAGTGGTGACGCGAGTGCGGGATTATTTCTGTCGGATTGTGTATTAAATTGTTTTGTGATTCAGCACGATTTTTTAGAATGTTGGGGATGCTTAGAGTTATGATAGTAGCCCTCTTAAAATTGGGATTTTGTCAAAGATTATTTTCATGTGTGTTATTAAGGGTCCCTGAGTCTGATAATCTCCAAGTAACAGACCTAATGCATGCAGCTTGGTAAATTGTGGGAATGGAGATAATCAGAGACAGTATAGCAGCTCAGTGATACATCTTAAGTCCTTTGGGCATGGCCTCGGGGATGGTACTTGGCATAATAGTCTCGTCACAGTACATCGGGCCCCCTATTTGGGATAGAAATGAAGATAAACAGTAATGATTTCTTGGGCTGTTGTTTTGGAATTAGCGTAGGACAGGCAAAACGGGCAGAACTACTGGATGATGAGGTACAACCTTTCACCCCTCCCGATCACCTTACAGTAGTCAACATTATAGTGGCTAAGGACTTAAAACAGACCACCGATATAGAAACTGGATACGGGGATACAAATGCTTGGGCTGAATGGGTGAAATATACTGTGAAAAGTCTGAACAAAAGCAATTGCTATGCATGTGCCTCAGGCAGACCGATGGCTCACATGGTCCCCTTTCTGCTCGGGTGGAAACAAGACAGGGCTGGTATAATATACATAATAGCCCTGTGTCAGGATGAGACGGCGTGGGACAACACAGGCTGTCAGTCATTGCTGATGTTGTTGCCTCCTCTGAAGAAGGATGAATTAAAAATTCCCCCTTCATTTTCGGACGTGGTCGGGGATCACACCTCCTGTGTACAAAGGCAGGAGTCGGACTGGTCCCGATTTCTAGGAGACTTAAAGTCATGCTTGGAAATTGAATCGATTCAGAGACAGAGTGGGGAGGGAACTGTTCAGCTTTAAAGATACCCTGAGTGGACTTGTGGTGGTACTATGGCGGAAAGTTTCTGAGACCTACTATGCCCTCTGACTGGCGAGACACTTGTGCAATTGTACAATTGGTTATTCCATTCACCCTAGCATTTGAACGAGGTGAGATTCCTGAAATGAACAAAAGGAGGAGGACACAGTCAGTCTTTGCTACCTCCTTTGATGATGATATTTATTTGGATTTGATAGGGTTTCCTAGAAGGGTTCTGGACGAATCTAAGGCCCGTAACCAGATTCCAGCTGGATTTGAGTCTCTCTATTGGTGGGTTACGATTAATAAAAATGTCGATTGGATTAATTACATCTTTTACAACCTACAAAGATGTATAAATTACACCAGAAACGGTGTTAAAGGAATAACTGACCAGTTCGATGCCGCAAGCAGGATGGCCTTGGAAAATAGAATGGCCTTAGATAGGATGTTGGCAGAAAAATGGGGAGTTTGTGTTATGTTCGGGGAAAGTTGATGTAGCTTTATTCTGAATAACACGGGCCCAGACGGCTCGATTACTCGAACCTTACAAGGATTGACGACACTCTAACGTGAATTGGCTGAAAATTCTGAGGGGACACTTCAATAACGGGGTGGTTGGAGTCTTGGTTCGGCAAATGGAAAGGGGTTGTGGTTTCTATTGGTCATTGGGATACTGGCAGCTCTTGGCTGCTGTATTGTTCCTTGTATTCGGGGTCTCGCTCAGAGAATGATCGAGACTGCCTTGACCAAACAGATGCCTCTGAATGGTATGTAGGGGGACGGCCTTTACTTGTTAACAACTTATGATGTTGAGAATACCCTCGAAGGCGTTTCCAAAGTAGATGAACTTTCAGGTCTGAGGCTCACTAGCATGGAGGACTCATTGTCCCAGAATCAATGAGATCAACATACACTGACAAAAAGAAAAGAAGCGATTGAGAGAGAAAAAATTCAGCTTTTCAGATGTTTGTTGATTTTAATGAATAACGGTCTTTTAAAGAAATAGTTTTAAGCTAGGAAATAACTGTTGAATGTTGTAACTGACCACAAAATAAGCAGCAAAGTTTATAGGTCTGCCTTTTGGACTATCAAAATAGGAAAGGATGATCTCAGAAGTCAGAAATTTAAAGAAGAGGAACTGGATACAATAGCAGGAAGGCTATAACGAACAAGGACAGCCAAATAAGACAGATTTAAAAGGAAAACAAGTGAGGTAATTAATAAGTATGATCGGCTTAAGCTTGGGTGCAGGGAATAACCAAATAAGGGGATAGAATGAAACAGACACATATGATAGGTTTATTGCTTAGTGTATGGGTGTCGAGAGAAAAGTATTTAAAAACTCTGTATTTTACTGTTGAGCGTGACTCTCCTCGTAGACCCGCCCATATTTAAAGATGTTTGAATAAATGGACTGCTTCGGAACTCTTTGACTTGGACTGAAAATTATTGATTAAGTGGGTTTGTTTCTCATACGCTGCATTTACAAACATTCTAAGAAAAAATCCCAAGGACATCAAAACCTGAGGAGAGGAGCAGAATCATCACACACTCAATGTCCTGGCCTCTCCAGCCCTCTACGGTAATAATGTCCTCAGGTTAGCCATCCTTTGGCTGAAGAAATTAATCTTCATCTCAATTTTAAAACTGGTCCCTTCGCTCTGAGGCTGTGCCCTCAGGTTGTACTCTCTGCTATATGTGAAGAAGTTATAAGTAGAAGCTGAAATGGGAGAATGCTTCACAAAAGGAAGTACAATGCTAATCTGAGGCTGTGAATGACAGTCCACAGGACAGCTTGGAATTGGTGGACTGGACCGTGTTCAAGTATTAAGAAGAAAACCTGGATGTCTAACCACCATCACGGATATTATTTGCAAATGCGTGGAAGACTGCATATTTAAAAAGTCAATCTGAGTGTTTCCCAAGGGAATCCACTCCCAACTGAAGACCAGACAGGCAAGATTCGAGTGGGAAGAGCCAGACTTAAATAGAGAATGCAAATCTGAACTTCACAGGGCCAACAGGGATGATAAGAGGGAGTACCAGACGTGAGAGGCCCATACTAACTTTGCACATCCCGCCGACTATGGCAAGGACTAAAGAATATTACTGGATGCAAAATATAGCTGAGAAAGATAGCAAAGACAGATCCCTCCCTGAGGGGCTCAATCCTTTCTCTGCTCAGTTTGAGCAGAATGCCAGTGGCGCAGTGACACCTGCCCCAAAAGCCCCAGAAACACCTGTTCCTTCGGTCACCGCTGCACATGTCAAAACAGTTTTACTGAGAGACACCACAAGGAAAGCGACAGGCCTGGATGGAGTCCCTGGCCATGTGCCTGGATGCTGTGCGACTGGTGGAGGAATTCACCGAATCTTCTAACTCTCCGTTCAACAAGGTGAAGTCCTCATTTCCTTCAAGAAGACCACCACCATCCCTGTACCTAAGAAAGCACATGCAATGTCACAACTTGCGTCCCCACCTATTTTTGTGACATCTTCAAACTTAGCAACAGTGCTTTCACGTAAATCCTGCAAGTCCTTCATATACACATTAATTCATTTGATATGTTGGAGCTTTTTGTCTAGGTAAATATTGTTGTGTATTGGATCTGATTGTGCTTGCATGGAATATTATTGTGCATTGGAGCATAAATATTGTTTGTATCGAAGATGTTTGAGTTTATATCAAAATATTGTTGCATGTTAGGTCTGTTCCTGTTTATTAAATCCTGGTGTGTATTGCAGCTTTTCCTACTGTACATCAACACTGTATTAGTTCATATTAAGGTGGTGCCTTTCTTCTCCCATCAGTAATATTGTATCTGATGGTGTGGGCCTGCTGCTGCTCTTTTGCAGCACTTTGGGATGGATCTGCTGTCCCAGCATTGGGCAGAGAGCGGCAGCACAGAGCAGGGGCAGTCGCGTTTGAGCGGTAGTGGGGAATGGTCATGCAGTGAAAAGGAAGAGAGTTAAATGCAGGAAAAAAGGGAGGGTTAAAGATAGAAAAATAAGAGCATTTAATAGAAATTCATAGGGGCAGAACTATACATGGAATAAGTGGGAGAGTCCAGATTACAGGGACTTGGGAGAGGGTTAATTCAGGGCAAGATGCAGGGTCTATAATGAAGTCTGCCATACGGATCTCATTGAATATGAGTCCCCTGATTGGGGTTGTTACCCTGTTAACATCAGGGAGTCCTGGCAGAAAGATATAAATAGGACTGTCAGGGGTTATGCTCACTGAATGAGTCTGCTTTGTATTGGCTGGGTCAGCAGCATGTATTATTCAACTGTGAATGCAGAGTGACTTGATGATCGACTACCATCTTTGCAGAACTTGAGAGGATATAATATAGAATAGGAGGGAGACAGTTGAACACGGGGAAGTTACCTAAGAAGGAAAGGAAGGGGAGTTAACACTGAGTAACAGAAAAAGAAATAAATAGAGACCAATGAGGATAACGTTGAATACAGCATGGCAGGGACAGTGTTAAATGCAGGGGAACAGAAATGCTTAAATCCAGAGTGGGGAGGATTAAACAAGGAACAATTGTGAGAGGGCGAATTCGAGAATAAGAGGGAGAAAGTTGAATACAGAGTAAAGATTAATGGTTGGCACGCATAAAAGTCGATAAATCCTCAGGACTTGAAAAGGTGTACCCGAGACCTCTGAGCAAAGCTAGGGAAGCGATTGCTGGTCCCCTTGCTGAAAAAACTTGTGTCATCGATGTGCTGGAACACTGGAAGTTGGCTGACGTGCTTCCACCATTTCAAAAGGGTGGGAAGGACAAGCCCGTGTGCTTTAGAACGGTGAGCCTGATGTCGATGGTGGGCAAATTGTTGGCTGGAATCCTGAGCGAATGGACATACATGTATTTGGACAGGCAAGGACTGATTAGTAACAGTCGACATGGCTTTGTGTGGGTAAAATCACGTCTCACAGACGTGATTGAGGTTTTTGAAGAAATAACAAAGAATATTGATGAGTGCAGAATCGTGGAAGTGATCTCTACGGACCTCAGTAAGGCATCCGAGAAGGTTCTGCATGGTTAGCTTAGTTGGATCTCATGGAATACAGGGAAAACTAGCCATTTTGATTAAGAACTGATTCAATGGTTGAAGGTAGAGGGTGATTTTGAAGATTTCTTTTTCAGATGGAGGTCTGTGATCAGTGGACTGCCGCAATGATTGGTGCTGGGTCAACTCTTTTTCGTCATTTATATAAATGATTTCGATTTGGGCAGAAGAGGCATAGTTAGCAAGTTTGTAGATGACACCAAAATTGGAGATGTCGTTGACAGTGAAAAGGGTGACTTTAGATTACAACGGGATCTTGATCAGATTGGCCAATGGGCTGAGAAGTGATAGATGGTGTTTAATTTAGATAAATGAGAGATGTTGCAGTTTGGGAAAGAAAATTTTAGCTGGATTTATGCAATTAATGTATATGTCCTCGCGAATGTTGCAGAACA
Source organism: Hemiscyllium ocellatum (assembly GCF_020745735.1). Lineage (NCBI taxonomy): Eukaryota > Metazoa > Chordata > Chondrichthyes > Orectolobiformes > Hemiscylliidae > Hemiscyllium > Hemiscyllium ocellatum. The sequence continues at coordinate 14,388,102 of NC_083440.1, read as the reverse complement.
AAGACATCTCGGAGTGCAGGTTCATAACTCCTTGAATGTGGATTCGCAGATGGATAGGATAGTGAAGAAGGCTATTGGTATGTTTTCTTTTACTGTCAGAGTATTGAGTGCAGGGGTTGGGAGGTTATGTTGCGGCCGTAAAGGACATTTGTTCGGCCACTTTTGGAATATTGCATGCAATTCTGGTCTCCTTCCTATCAGAAGGATGTTGTAAAACTTGGAAGGGTTCAGAAAGGATTTACAGAAATATTGCTAGGGTTGGATGATTTGAGCTATAGGGAGATGTGGAAAAGGCTCGAGCTATTTTTCTGGAGTCTGAGGTGTGGCCTAATCAGGGATTATAAAATTATGAATGGCATGGACAGAATAAACAGACAAGGTCTCTTCTCTGAGTTGGGGGGAGTCCAGAACTAGAGGGCAAAGGTTGCGGGTGAGATGGGACAGATATAAAAGAGACCTAAGGGTCAACTTTGTCACGCACAGTGTGGCACGTGTACAGAATGACTTGCCAGAGGAAGTGGTGGAGGCTAGTATAATTGCATCAATTTAAATACATCTGGATGTGTGTACGAATAGGAAGGGTTTGGAGGGATATGGGACGGGTGCTGGCAGGTGGAACTAGATTCAGCTGGGATATCTGTTCGTCATGGACGAGTTTGATGTTAGGGTCTGTTTCCGTGCTGTACATCTCTATAACACTATGACTCCAGTCGAGACGATGTACAGCTGTCGTCAGTGTTGGGGGGGAGGAGCATTGCCTTCAGATGAACTACTAACACATCGCCTCATCCCTTCAAATTCCAAAAACATCAACATTTAGCCTTACTTTCACTCTGTCCATTGAGACAATTAGTTGCCTCCCTGTTGCATTGCCCGCCAGGATCGCTTCTCTCCACCTCACCAACTAATCCTCATTCCTAAACATATTGTCGTTGATCCTCACACAAATTCCCACTACTCACGCCTTCCCTTTCCCGCGTGACTTGGCTTTTTTTCAAGTAGAACAGTGTGGATTGACATAAGACTCATCTGCTATTTTTGTCCTCAAATGAGAGGGGATGAATGGACTTGTGCTGTTCCCCTTTGGCATCTCAAAATGAATTAAATTGCCTTCTCCAATTCCTCTGTTATAGTTTCAAGAAGGGGCTTTGTTTTTATTCATTCAGGGGATGAGGGCGTCTCTGGCGAACACGAGCATTCATTGTCCATCCCTAATTGCCCAGAGGGCAGGTAAGTGTCTACCGCAATGTTGTGGGTCGGGAGTCACATGTAGTACTTACCAGAGAAGAACAGCAGTTTCCCTCTCTAAAGGGTATGTGTGAACCGACAACCAGTCCTCATTTGCCTCTTTAATTCCAGACTTTTATTGAATTCAAATGCCATCATCTGCTGTATCTGCGGCACCAGGACATTACCTGAGTCTCTGGATTGACAGTCCAGTGATAATTCCACTAGGCCATTGCCTGCTCCTGTTGAAGGGCCCCCTCCGGTGTAAAAGGCTGGAGAAGGTGCTGAACAAAACAAAAATAACTGCGGAAGCTGTAAATCAGAAACAACAACAGAAAGTGCTGTTCATTCAAGCAACTCATTGTCTGCATCAATATGCGACCTCATCCAAGTCTGACATTCTGACAATCCAGGCCATTGCGTGAGTCAATCTTCCATTTATGGACTCGATTAGATGCCTCCTAGACTGGAGGTGATCGCCTACAACTTCTTCCGTCAGGCAGAAGGTACAGCACGCTGAACACACACACCAGCAGGTTCAGGAACAGCCTCTGAGCAGCCGTTATTCGACTATTGAGTGGACTCTCTTGACTCGAGTTATTCTGTGTTTTTCTTACGTTGATTCTCTTATACACCCCATGCAATGTAACCTGTATGCCTCTGTCAAAATCTTTTGTTCTGTACATCTTTGCTTAATGTGATCAGCTTGTAAACAAAGTTTTTTTCACTGGACGTTCGTGCAGGTGACAATAAAGCAGTCAAATCGAATCAAATCAAATTCAGCCGTCCCGATCAGATATCCTAAATTGTCCCATTTGGCCTATAACCCTCTAAACCTTTCCTATTCATACCCCCATAAACACTTCGCAAAGGACAAGGTGAACAATGCACCAGAAATGTTGGGGACCAGAGGTGATAGAATCTTCACTGACTTTTTGTTGTTTATATTCCTTTAATAAAATGTGTTTCGAGCTGTGAACTGGGAACTGTTTGCTGAGAATAATTTGTGGCCGTTTAGACAGCTTGTGGTAAAAGAGACAGATGAAACAGTCTTTGTTAGTTTGTTAAACCAAGCCTTGGGGCTAATTGTCGGATGAGTCTGGATTAAAATAGCTTCTCCTGACAAAGCGACCACAGGTAGGACCACCTGAGAACAGCAAATCATTTTAGGCCAGCCTATATGACATGAAGGGCACAGACAGCGTGGCATCCCAGTTGTTCCTGTTCTCTATTACGGAGGTCTTGGACGACAGCAGACAGGAGAGTCTGCACCACCAGTTACCTCTGGAGGAGCTGCCCACTGCGCTCAAGTCCTTAGAAAAGAGTAAAATTTCCAGAAGTGATGGCTTACCACCTGAGTTGTTTTCACCTCCTTTGCCACTTGATTGGTGCGGACCTGTTGGAAGTGGACAACAGTATGCTTTAAACAGGTAGCCTGTGTGAATCCAACAGGAAAGTTATTATTCCTCTCATCTACGATTAGAAGGTGGACAGAGAAAGTGACGGCGCATTTCACTGCAAAATGCAGTTTATCAAATCTTGCCTGAGATCATGGCCAACTAGATTAGTTCTGCCGTGGGATCCGTGATTCACCCAACCAAACCTGTGCTTTACTGGGCAGGATGATTTCTGACTGCCTCGTGCTCCTCAGAGTAATACTTCTCTACGTGTGGGAAATTAAGTTTGGAAATCTGACTTATCAGCTTGGACCAGGAGGAGTCATTCGATCGGAAATCTCACTCCAAAATGTTGGACGCACTGTCCAAAACTAGATTTGTGGATGAGACCTGCAATTGAATTCGACTACTCTGCACCAACAGCGTTAGGGCAGTATTAGCAAATGGGTGAGAATCAGAAGTCTTCCCGAACAGTCCTTTAATCAGGCATCATGCCCATTGTCACCTTTTCTGTTTGATTATTGTACTAGGGGTGATTGAATAATTGTTGTGATTCATTCAGAAGTTTTTTCTTTACCCGGCAGCAATTGCTTATTCACTGAGAATTCAATCCAGTTTTGCCCATTTATACTTCACGTCCTTGTTGTTCTCTTTATTTGGATTCAGGGCTCTCAGTTCCAAATTCAATTTCTTCATTCTCCGTCTTCATAAACAAATTTCGCATTTTATGGTCATTCTTCCCAAATACAATGATATTGTCACATAATTCTATCTCATTATGTCTGTAATTTTTGGAGAACATTTTTGCATGTTTACATCTGTACTCTTGCATCAATCCAATGCTGCGAGATGTAAGAAGTTACTCCTTTGAATGTGCATTGTGGCTTGAGTTATTGGACAGTTATGAACAGTTCAACATATTGATGCATTCTTTCAATCTGTTTCTGAACAAATACTCAAGCATCATCATAAAGACAATTTTCTTTAAAAAAAAGTTAGGTTTTGACAGGAACTATGTCACATTATACATACATTATTGAGGACCCCCAGAAAATCAAAAAGTAACGCACTGGTAAAAACTTTGATCAAAAATCTCTGAGGCATGGGAGGGAAGTGTTTGACATTCGGAGTTTAGGTATGAGGAGCAGTTTCACAAATTCGGCCTGTTTTCTGTAGGAAATAGAAGACAGGATAGATCGAGGTAGGTTATTTCCACTGGTGGGGGATTCAAGAGCTAAGGGACGTCGTCAGAGAATTAGAGCCAGAGTATTCAGGGGAGATTGCAGGAAGTACATCTACACAGAAAGAGTCAGGAATGTTTGAAAATCTCATCCGCAAACCGCAGTGAATGTTAGACTAGTTGTTAACTTCAAATATGAGATAAAGGAAAGGTATTAAGGGATAAGGCTCAAAAACCAGAATATGGGGTTAGGCTACAGACCAGTCATTGAATGGCAGAACAGGCTTGAGGAGGTGAAAGGCCTTTTGCTATGTTCAACTGATTCGCAATCTCCACCCAGAGCCTTTCCAAGGTATCTCTGCTTATGTATTGCCCATAACCACTAACACGTGACCCATGCCGCTCTGTGCAACTGCCTCTCCAGCAGGTGTTTGAACTGCAGATCCATAGTGACACCCATGGAGAGGCACAGAGAGATCCTCCCGGGGGCAAGGAAGGACCTTTTTACAGAAAACAAATGATAAACACAGTCTGAAAACTTATGTAACTACATAAACAGGAGCACAGCCAGGCAAAGACACACCCTGCATTTGCACAATACTGCACGAGAAGAAAAAAGGAGATTGAGAGGGTGGTGACCTGATTGTGGTCAACGAAATCAGGAAGGGTATGGACAGGTAGATAGAGATAAGCTTTTTCCCAGGATGAGGGATGCAATAACGAGAAGCTACGCGTTCAAGGTGAGAGGTGAAAAGCTTAAGGGGGATATACCCAGCAAGTACTTTACCCAGAAGGTGATAGGTGCCTGGAACGGGTTGCCAGCAGACGTAGTGGAGGCAGGCATGGTTGATTCAATTAAGGTGTGTCTGCACAGATGCATCAGTAGGTGGCTAGCAGAGGAATACAGATGCTTAGGAACTGGGCAAAAGATTTAGAGAGTAGATTTGAATTGGCTCATGCTTGGAGAGCGGAAACACGTGTTCCTAGACTGTAATTTTTCTTTGTTCTTTGTTCTCTGGACACCTGCACTCAAAGACATACACACAGAGTCACAGAACCAGTATGACTCGCTGACACACAAAAACAAAGACAGATTATATTGTTCACAGATAGAAATGCAACAGACACCAGGTGCAAAACACGCATAGATACATAGGCATAGTAACAGACACCCACACAAGTAGATTCAGCGTCATAAAAACACTCTCATTCAGATTGAATAACATACGCAAACACACAAACACTGCAATATATAGTCAACAAAACACTTCCATCCCTGCATGCAGAATGAAGCACATAAACAGATACAGAAAGACATTCACAATGTGTCACAGAATCATATCCAAAGGTAAAGACTGACGAACATACACAATGTGATACTCCCACAAAGGCCCGTGCATTTTGTGTTTTGCAAAATTACATCCTGGGATAAAATCAATGAATGAATGGATCAGGGATGGATTTGATCCAATGCACGTGAACATATACTAAACTGAGATAGCAAGTGTCTGACATCGTCGATGAGAGAAAAAAAGACATAGAGGTAGAGAGAGGGAGAGATAGAGACAGAGAATTAGATAGACAAATAGAGATGGAGAAAGAGAAAGAGAAACAGGATAGACAGACAGACAGAGTGAGGGAGACAGTACAAGAGAGACTGAATCAAACACAGAAAGAGAGAGATTGACAGCAAGACATTCAGACATTGGGAGAGGGATACTGGGACTGACAAAGAGTGGAACGGAGGGACAGAGACAAAGACATATAGAAAGAAGCAGAGAAATAGAGAGAGTGCAATATTCATGTGATGAGAGGATCCAGGAGCTGGGCTCAAGAAATTCTCTCAAAAATAAGAAGTGAACGGAATAATAACCAACTGAGCCCAGAGGCTCACCAGACCCTAAAACCTTTCCCCTGATGTTATAAACAGTTTATTCTGAGTTGTACAGAAAGAGGCTGACAAAAAATCATTATAGAGGAGCGACTACTCCTGTCATTCCCCCTCCTCCCCTGCAGAGATCTCTCCTGCCAGTCATCAACACTGATCCACAGGGCAGTCGGTGAAGACCCAAATTTCCAGCTGAACCCATCACTCACAGCTAGTCCGTGATTTCAAATCACTCCTGCAGCATCCTTTCATTCTTCCCTGCCCCTGACAGTTATCTCTTGCCACCTTACCTGCTGTCACGTTTTCAATATTTTTGAAGGTGGAGGTGGGCAAATTCTCTTTCGGGTTCAGGTGGTGGGTGTGTGGGTTGGACATGGATGGTCCTCGGGTGCACATGGAAATGTGGGCTTGTTGTTACAATTTGAAGAGCCGTGACCGTCTGGGCTGGGAGGAAGACAACAATCAAATGGTTGTATGGTCTCCTACAGCTCAGTGTCTGTGTGTCTCCGTGTGTGTCAATCGTCAGTCAATCAGGAATATCAGCGTGTTCCTGAGCGTGGTGAATGGTGACCGATCCTTTTTTCCCCAACCCCACCCATCACTGGATGTTATGCTCAGATCCGTGTGCTTGTGCTGAGGAATCCTGTCCGTACGTATGCATTGCCTACACTGTGAACACTGCGCCTGCCTGTGGAGCTCTCTCAGTTGTGTCGCTGAGTCCTTAAGTGAAGTATTTAGATGACCAGTTCTTGCACAGCATTCGTGAACTTGGAAAGAGTTACTGCACAAATTTGTTCATTTTTGTGCTGGAGCTGAAATCGGTCAACATAACTCCGCTGTATTTAAGAATGTCGAGAAGATAGTATTTTTTCATGGTTGATTCTTTTATTGCAAAAGTATAAGATGCTTGCACCTTTCACTACCCACAGAAGGATGAAGCTGATGGATGTGGTGAAGAGGGAAATCACTAAATTCCTCCGGCTCTCCATTACTGTGTCTTTGTGACTCTCCCCCTTCCCCTGACCCCTCAGGCTCTTGCAGACACGACTAGCCACTAAAGTGTATCTGACCGGTCCAGTGTTCATCAACAGAATTAATACAAATGGGCTGAAAGGGGTGAAAATGATAATAAACCATTTAAACCCCAGCCACCTGGGATCGGTAAAATAACTTGACTTTGTTTTGCAGTACCATGGAACATTGTCAATTGTTCAGCTCGAGTGAAATCAGAAATAGAAGAGAATATTTTTAGAACAGCACAACATGCCGGTTGCAGCAAGAACCACAGCCAAGGCTTTCTTTGATCTACATTTTCTATTCATTTAATGGCATCAAATGGCCACCAAACGACCAAAGGAGAAAAGGACAGTGAATCAGGCAGAACAGTCAATGGCTGCACAAGCCAAGGCACAGGCAGCACAACACACAGGGGTGAGTTCAGGAAATACCTTGGGATGTCAAAGTATTTAGGTTGGAGCATTGTGATGTTAGTGAGAATGAACAGTAGATGCCCTGTTGCCATAGTCAACAGGCAGTGTGTTGTGCAGTTAGAAATGCTGCACTGTCCCTGTGTGAGAACCAAAATCACTCGGAAATTAACTGAAAAAGACAGAAGATAAAATGGAAATTGGAAATGACTGATCACACAATATCCACGTCTGCCCAGAGAGCAAGGGAAGATCTTAGGAACTAACTGGGTCAGGAGGGAATGCTCAGATGTCACGTTTAAACACGACAGCTCCAAGCCTGACCTATTTCAAAGCTCCTCACTCCTGGCTTTTACTAATTGGGCAGAGGCAATTGACAGGCAAGAAGGTGGTATAATTTTTAAGGTGAAAGGTAAGCAGTTTCGAGGGGATTGGAGGTAAGGGTTTTAATCAGAGAGTGAGGGTATCTCATAACATCACAATGTTTGGTGTTTCGAGGAATTAAGGGCTACGGGGAAAATGCGGGTTAGTGGAGTTGAAATGCCCATCAGCCATGATTGAATGGCGGAGTGGACACGATGGACCGAATGGCCTTACTTTCACACCTATGTCTTGTGGTATTATGGTCTTCTCAATACCTGAATGAACACTTGAAGTGTCACAACATTCATGAAGATGAGTACAATGCAGAAATCTGGAAAAAGTGTTGATGTACTGCAGCTTTGAAACACAGGTTTGATGGACCAAAGGGCGGCTTGGTTTCGGTTCTGTGAATTTAAGAATTGCTGCTGGGAAACAGGTTGTGAACTGAAACATTGGAATCAGATTAATCAAAGAGCCAAGGGTGCTGGAAACATGAAACAGAAACAGAAGTACCTGGCGAAACTCAGCAGGTCCGGCAGAATCTGTGGAAATAGAAACATTGTTACCAGAAGCACAATTAGTCAGAGCATTTGCATCTGAACATGGGTCACTGATCTCAAATCATCATCACAGCTTTCTCCACACAAAACCCTGTCGTTGCAAACAAAGGAGGGGCGTCCATTTCGAAAAGGGAATTGAGGTTAAAAGTGTTGCTATTTATATACGATGGAACATTTTTTTCGACTACTCTTAGCATTTCGGGGGTTAGTCTAGCTGCTATATTACAAAAAGATGAGTTGTTACACTTGAAAAGATGTCATTATTTGTTGGAAAATGCGAACAGAGTTGACAAAATTTTGTTTCATCATTCAATGCACCAAACACTATCGCAGCCGATCTTTGATGATAAAGTGAGGATCTGTTAACTTACTGAGTCCCTCGTGGCATGTTTTGGAAAATCAATAATTCCTTATATTGTTTAACAAATACTCGATTATGATTTTACATTGAGTCAGCAAGCAACGCAAATTTCAATTATGAAAATGTGACCTTTTATTGCATTTTCTGCATTGTCTGACTTAAATAATTTTCGAATGTGCTTGTTGATATTTTATGAATAAAGTACGCAATGCAAAACAAACAGACAATTCACTACTGCAATTACTGAACGTGGCTTCTCCAAACCTTCGAATAAAATATAACATAACAAAATCCCAACCCCTCTTAATCCCTCTTGTGTTCTGATCAAGTCAGGCGTAACTTCAATTTAAACCAATAATCTGATTACTCAGCAGTTCATGGATAGAACGGGATTTCACATTCTTTTTGAAAAAAACCACTTTAGTTCCTAATGAGAATAACTAAGCAAGGCAAGCAATATTAACCTAATGAGCAAGTAGATAAATTCTTGTGTTCTAAACTCAGTTAAAATTGCTCCTCCCTTCCATATTTTGTCGAAATTACCTAGCTATAGTTCTTTCTTCAAGGAGCAACTGGAAAGTAACCACAGCCTCTGGAATTCACATGAACAACCCACAGTGTTCCAACCATTCATTAGAACTGCTGGAAATGTGCAGCAGAGGGACAGGCCATTCAGCCCAATAAGTGAATTTGCTTTAATACCCCTCAGCATTTCCATAATCCCAAACAACCGTGGATTAGTTATGACATTGAAAGAGGTCATTCAAGTCTGGATCGACTGAACAAACCATCTACCTCTTCTCATTCCACTTGCCAGCAGATTGTCCGTTGAAGATAACTTCACTTCAGATGCAGATTCAGGTGTACTTTAAATCAATTGAAATTTGCCAGCTGAAGCATCCCATCCTCCCGAAACTGGAAGTGAATTCCAGACATACGATAACTGTCTGGATGAAAGGGACAGTCCTCATGTTCCCTGTAACCCTGCCATCAATCAGCATGCCTCTTGTACAATTGGGAAATGATCCTCCATTCATGGTGACTGGTCTCCATTCAAGACGCTAATTATGTGGACGCTCAATCACATTACCTCTCCAGACCCCAGACGGAAATCCAGCTTGATAGATTACAATCTGATTTGTTTTGATTTAACCAAGTGATCTCTTCCTGAATTGCACACACCCAATGCTGCAAATATTGTTTAACAAAAAAACAGGAGTTTGCTGGAAAAGAAATGATGATACACTAGAATAAATCAAACTACGCACTTATGACAAAGATTCAAAAGCAATGAACATGCAGTAAATTTATATTCTCATTAATCTCAAAGAAATACGTAAATGAAAAGAAAGAAAGCATCTTTAATATATTGGACAGAACTTTTTTCCAAATGGCGTTAAAGGGAAAACTCGCCTCGTATAATACTCAAATCAGAATCTAATACTTATTTAAGTGACTTGTGACTTTCACTATTAAACTAGAACTCGATCAAACTTTTTCCTGGAGTTAAGACACAGCTGAGTCTCAAAGTACTCAGCTTTAAGTAATCTCTTCAGAGTTTACAGTGCAGTGAACACGAACGTTTTACTCGTCAGTAAGGCGATTGATTAAATCTTTCATTCCCTTCTCCTGAGCACAGCTCTATACCTCCTCCCAGTTCCAGCCAAATGTTACATATTTTCAATTTTCCAGTACACTCTGAGACTGCTAGTCAGTCACATGACAGGAGCCTGCAAACGCTCACTCCGAAAACAGCGTTCACTACAGTAAACGCCTTCAACTCTCATAACAAAACGGGTAAAACAAAAAAAAGAACTGGGGAGTTGACAGTCCATGCCCAGTTCAGTGCAGCATCGAGTGATCAGTATGATGCTCGGCAGCAAAGGTAAAATGATGAGGAAGTGAAATATTGCAAACCCAGAATGAATTTATCAAATCTAGGAGGGTGTGAGACGAGTCAGGGTTTCAACAGAATAATGGAAACTACTAGAGGTGAATGGACCGAAATGCTTCGTGTTGCCTCGTGATCTAGGACCAGTTTCAGCATGTATAAGTTTATCAAACGCCTGAAATCTTTCCAAAACTGAAATGAATGAACAATGCCTCAAATTTCTCTGCATGATACTGGACAGACTATTTGGTGCTCATTCACTCACTGAACCTGTCCTTCCCCTTTTCAGCGTTCATGTGTCCTTCTTTTTTTTCTGTCTGTCCGAACATTGTGCTATCAAGAAATATAAATCATGATCCCATTATCTCAGTCAGTCATAGTGATTATAAATGGTTGTGTCTGGATAAATTATCCTTGTGGCACTCATTAATACTAGCCTCACAACATGAAGACGACGTATTTATTCCTGCTCTCAGCTTTCTCGATTTATCAGTCTTCACACCGAGTCCCATTACCCATCACAAGAGGCCTCTTTTACAGCATTGAATCCCATTCAAGCATTTCCAGAATTTGACATTTCAGCATCCTTGTGTGAGCAAATCGCTCCCTGGCGTCACTCCTCCATCTCGCTTGAAATTGTTTGTCAGATGATTAGGTTTCTTGTCTGCACACGTACAGTACACTGCAAGGACGAGAGAATAACACATCCCCATGTGCAACTGTACAGATCGTGTATCTCTGAGTCAGCTCTGACATATGTCGAGGACATTGGCATCCTGGTGTGAGGATCTGTGTTGACTCGAGCAGAGATAAACATTCAGGGTAAATTTAAGTGAGTTATTTCACTTACTTCCATTATTACCTTACTTGTGAAGGGATCTCCGTGCATGTTGAGGAATTCTATTGCGATGTTGGATTCATGAAAACGTATATTGTGTCGTCTCCATTAAACAACTATCATCCCTTCACAGAACATCCGCTGATAACCTAGTAAACCACAACTCAATGTTTAGGAGAACGTTTTCTCAGAGAGACACTCAACAACCTGAATTTAATTTCCAAATGACCAAAGTCATGGGAAGGACAATACTGAAATAAAATGAGATTGAGATTTCTATCATTCATTAAGCCTCAGTTCTAATAATAGTGTCTGTCAACTGGGAGTTAACTCACCGCTGTCACCTATTTGTTCCAGTTCGTAAATAAATGAATTGAACCATGTTGTAACGTAACCGTCGCCCAGGTGATGCCAGCAGGTATAAATGAAAGGTTTTAAGATTGTATCATCTCGGTATTGAATACAGAGGGATTGCCTGCACAAACAGTTTGAGACTGAAAATGACGTTCTCAGTTGATCACGTGCGGAGAATATTTTACACGACCCTTCCGTTTGTAACAATTCCTGGTAAGTGTCTCACACCATTGACTTTGTGTGAATTTGTCTGAGGTTTCTTTGCGGTTTCACTCCACCACTGACAGTGGAAAATGGGGATGTTGTGCCAAAAGTCACACAGTGGCAGACGATCAGTAATTTAGTCTCCAATTGCAGATAACCCATTGGATCTCCATCATCGCAGACTCCACAAAAATTGCCAGGGAAATTATTCAGCTCTTCTGGGAAGCTTCTAGAAATCTCCATTTCAATCGGAGACTTTGGAGAATTTCGGAGAATTTAAGAAACTGGATCACTTCGGAAAAACATAAGCGGTGTTTTTTTTATGTAGAGGGTGCAAAATGATTTAGTTCGAGTTTACTTTTTTTGAGTGAATAAGCAGTGAGATTCTCTGTGCAGCTGAAGTAAATGGTTAACTTGAAGTTATCTCTGTAATCACGGAAATTTGTTTGAAAGTTTACGTTTGGGGTTTGGCTCGAGGCTGAATGGCTTTGTGCAGGATTAAACTTTTGTTTATTTTTGATGTTTGCAACACAGCATGGCAGTAATGTAGCCTAAAAGATTTGTTAGAGAGTTCTGGAATTTGCGATTAAGGAAAAATCCCGCAATTGAGAAAGCTTTACTTTACTTTTATCATTTTGTCATTTCTTTTTAGTTCCTATCAGAATCTGAATCTGAGTGAATGTATATATCCGTGCTCACGTGAAGGAAATGAGAGTTTTAGTAAATTCCATTTCCATGGAATGAAAATATTGTGTTGGCCCCAGACAGAAATGTTGGAACAAGAAAAGCTCTGATGAGATTGTTTAAAGCAGAGTACATTGACACTCAGGTGTCTGGGAGCTTCAGGAAGAAATTTACTGCAGGTCCAGTTTAGAAGTGGCAGTCTCAAGTCATTTAAACAAATGACTGAAACAATAGATACAGGGATTCCGGTGTGAGTATTATATGAGGTTTGTTTTCTTTGGAATGACATTGGGAGTCGTATTTTGGATAATATATAAAGGTAGTGACATTTTATTCATTTATGCATTGGTCTAAGATTAATGGGAATTATACAATTCTGGCGTGTTCATTGCCTTCGAATCTGCGCTATCAGTACATAGTTTGGTTTATTGTACTTTATCATCGTTTCTTTTGTAATACACTTCTGTTTTGTTGTGGAAGCAATATTTTCAGCATTGCGTGTTAATGATTCATAGAACATAGAACATTACAGCGCAGTACAGGCCCTTCGGCCCTCGATGTTGCGCCGACCAGTCATACCAATCTGAAGCCCATCTAAACTGCACTCTTCCATGTACGTCCATATGCTTGTCCAATGACGAGTTAAATGTACTTAAGTAGGCGAATCTACGACCGTTGCAGGCAAAGCATTCCGTATCCATACAACTCGCTGAGTAAACAAAATACCTCTGACATCTGTCCTATATCTATCACCCCTCAATTTAAAGCTATGCCCCCTCGTGCTTGCCTTCATCATAATTGGAAAAAGACTCTCCCTGTCCACTCTATATAATCCTCTGATTATCTTCATGTCTCTCAACCGTGGGCGGCACGGTGGCACAGTGGTTAGCACTGCTGCCTCACAGCGCCAGGGACCTGGGTTCAATTCCCGCTTCGGCGGGTCGGTGTGGACTTGTTGGACCGAAGGGCCTGTTTCCACGCTGTAAGTAATCTAATCTTCTTCTCTCCAACGAAAACAGCTTCAAGTCGTCAGCCTTTCCAAGTAAGATCTTCACTCCATACCAGGCAACATCTCAGTAAATCTCCTCTGCACCTTTCCAAAGCTTCCACATCCTTCTTCTAATGTGGTGACCAGAACTGTACACAATCCTCCAAGTGCGGACGCACCAGAGTTTTGTACAGCTGCAACAAAACCTCATGGTTCTGCAACTCGATCCCTGTATTAATAAAGCTAAAACACTGTATGGCCTCATAACAACCCTGTCAACCTGGGTAGCAACTCTCAAGGATCTGTGTACATGTACACTGAGATCTCTCTGCTCATCTGCACTAACTAGAGCAGTACTTCGCATTGTGGTTACTCCAAACCAAAGTGCGCCACCTCACACTTCTCTGCATTAAACTCCATTTGCCACCTCTCAGCCCAGCTCTGCAGCTTATCTATGTCTCTCTGTAACCTACAAAATCCTTCGTAACTACGCACAACTCCAGCGACCTTAGTGTCGTCTGCAAATTTACTAACCCACCCTTCTCCGCCCTCATCTTGGTCATTTATAAAAATGACGAAAAGAAGTGAACCCAACACCGAGGTTTGCGGTACACCACTGGTAAGTGGACTCTAGGATTCACATTTCCCATCAACCACCACCCTCTGTCTTATTTCAGCAAGCCAATTACCATATCTTCCAAGTCACTATATCTTCCACAATCCCATTTCTCTGCATTTTGTACAATAGCCTACTGTGGGGAACCTTATCAAACGCCTTGCTGAAATCCATATTCACCACCTCAACCGGTTTACTCTCATCTTTTTGGTCACCATCACAAAGAACTCAATAACGTTTGTGAAGCAACCCTTCCCAAAAACTTGCTGACTATCCCGAATGAAATTATTCTTTTCTCGATGATTATATATCCTATTTCTTATAACCTTTACCAACACTCTACCAACAACTGAAGTAAGGCTCATTGGACTATAATTATTAGGGTTGACTGTACTCCCGTTCTTGAACAGGGAAATAACATTTGCTTTCCTCCAGTCTTCTGGCACTATTCTTGTAGACAATTACGATTTAAAGATCAATGTCAATGGTAATCTCCTAACTGGATTCCCAGAGGATGCTAAGATAAATCACATCCGGCCCAGGGAACTTATCTATTATCACGCTCTGCAGCGTTTCTCATACCTCAATTGTGAACCTCAATCCCACCTAGTCACGTAGCCTGTATCTCAGTATTCTCAACAACATTGTCGTTTTCTCGAGTCAATGCTGTGGAATAATATTAATTTAGTGCTTCCCTATCCCCTCTGACTCCACACACAACTTCCCATTATTATCCAAAAGTTGTCCTAATCTTATTCTCGTCATTCTTGTATTCCTTAAATACCCTATTGAAAGCTTTAGGGTTTACCCTGATCCTATCCGCCAACAACTTCTCATGTCTCCTCCTGGCTCTTCTGAGCTCTCTCTTTAGGGCTCTTCTGCCTACCTTGTAACCTCAAGAGCCCTAACTGAGCCTTCACATTCACCCTAACATAAGCCTTCTTCATCCTCTTGACTAGAGATTCCATTTCCTTCGTAAACCACGGCTCCCGCGCTCTACAGCTTCCTCCCTGCCTGACAGGTGCATACTTATCTAGGACACATAGGAGCTTTTCCTTAAATAAGCTCCGCATTTCTAATGTGCCCATCCTCTGCAGTTTCCTTCCCCGTCCTATGCTTCTTAAATCTTGCCTAATCGCAACTCAGTGCCTTTCCCCAGCTTTACCTCTTGTCAAGTGGTATGCACCTATCCCTTTCTATCACTAAAGTAAACAGAATAGAATTGTGAACTCTATCACCAAAGTGTTCAACTACTTCCAAGTTTAACACCTGGCCTCGCTCATTACTCAATACCAAATCTAATGTGGCTTCGCCCTTGGATGGCCTGTCCACATACTGTGTCAGGAAACCCTCCTGCACACACTGGAAAAAAAACTGTCCCATGAATAGTACTCGTACTATAGTGTTCCCTGTCAATATTTGGAAAGTTGAAGTCCCCCATGACAACTACCTTGTCTCTCTCAATCCTATCGCGAATCATCTTTTCTATTCTTTCCTCGACATCGATAGATGTATTCGGAGGCCTATAGAAGACTCCCAACAGGGTGGCCTCTCCTATTCTGTTTCTAACATCAGGCCATGCAACCTCAGTTAACGAGTCCCAAAATATCCTTTCTGCAACTGCAAGACTGTCCTTGACCAACAATGCCAGCCCCACCCCAGCACCCTCCCCCAGCCCGCCCGGCCTCTTTTAACATCTTCTATGTTCTTCCTGAAATATCTAAATCCTGGAAACTGCAACAATCATTCCTGGGTATCGGGTCCTTTGCCCTGGTGAGTTGTTGTCTGAGAGTGGTTGATATTTTGTGTGCTGTTGTGAGTCCTAGTGGTCGTAGTAGTCTGGCTGTCAATTCAGAAATGTTTCTGATGTACGGTGACGTAGCTAGTCCTTTGGGTTGTGGCACGTCCTCATTCCACTGTCTTTCCCTTAGGTATCTGTCGATGAAATTGCAGGGTTATTCGTTTTTTGAGAATACATTATAGACGTGTTCTTCTTCGTCTTTTTGAGTTCTGGTGTGCTGCAGTGTGTTGAGGCCCTATTGAACAGTGTCTTGATGCAACTTCTTTTGTGTGTGTTGGGGTGGTTCCCTTCGTAGGTCAGGACTTGGTCTGCGTGCGTGGCTTTCCTGTATACCTTTGTGGTGAATTCTCCATTCGGTGTTCTCTGCACCATCACGTCGAGGAATGGGAGTTGGTGGTCCTTTTTTTCCTCTCTCCCGAAACTGATTAAAGTGAGTATGGCGTTGATGATCCGGTGTGTGTTTTCTATTTCTGAAATATAACTAGAAAGCACCCACTGGATCATCAGTGCCAAACTCACAGGAATCATATTCAGTCGAGAGGAGGAAAAGGACAACCAACTCCCATTCCGAGACGTGATGGTACTGAGAACACCGAACGGAGAATTCACCACAAAAGTATACAGGAAAGCCACACACACAGACCAAGTCCTGAACTACGAAAGCAACCACCCCAAAACACACAAAAGAAGTTGCATCAAGACACTGTTCAAAAGGGCCACAACACACTGCAGTACACCAGAACTTCAAAAAGAGGAAGAAGAACACCTATACAATGTATTCGCCAACAACGGATACCCCAGAAAGTTTATCAACAGATGCCTAAGGGAAAGACAACATGCCAAAACCCAAAGGACTAGCCACACTAACATACATCAAAAACACTTCTGAACTAACAGCCAGACTACTGCGACCACTAGGACTCATAACAGCACACAAACCAACAGCCACTCTCAGACGACAACTCACCAGAACGAAGGACCCGATACCCAGCATGAGCAAAACCCACGTAGTGTACAAAATCCCATGCAAGGACTGCACAAAACACTACATAGGACAAACAGGAAGACGGCTAACGAGCCGTATCCATGAACACCAATTAGCCACGAAACGACACGACCAGCTATCCTTAATAACCACACACACAAATGACAAGCAACACGAGTTCGACTGGGACAACCCTACTATTATAGGACAAGCCAAGCAGAGAACAGCCAGGGAATTCCTAGAGGCATGGCACTCCTTCACAGATTCTAAAAACAGACACATCGACCTGTGCCCAATATACCGGTCACTGCAACAGAGAGCTATAACTGACAACGGGAAGCGGCAGAGACAAACCACTATAAATGCCGGAGGAAACAACACAGATGCGCTTCACAGGACGCTCCCGAGCACTGAGGATGTCCCATAGACAGGGGACGAAACGTCTGCAACACAAATTCCCAGGTCAGCAAACAGAACCACAACAACGAGCACCCGAGCTACAACCTGCTCACAAGCTTTCAATTTCTGTGGGATTGTAAAAAGACTGGGAAATGTAAATGCAAATTCACTTGGTGGGTTAAATGGCCTGTTTCTGTGTTGTCCATTTCCACCATTGGAACTCTGTGGAGAATTAAATTAAATTTCACAGGGGTCGGCTACCTTCCAGGTTATGCGAATTGGAGACGGTGAGAACACTGCGGCTGTCAGAGCTGCTCCTTTTTTGAGGAATTTCAGGTGTCAAAGCTGACTTCCACAAAATCCTGGAAGAATAATTGTTGTTTTGAACGCTATTGAATTTATTTGGAAATTTCAGAAAAAAGAATTATCAAAGCAAAACAATTAAAGAAAAACAGGAAAAAGACGAAGTTGGAGACCAGTTGGTCAGTGAGTGAGAGTGAGTGAGAGAGAGAGAGAGAGAGGAGACAGAAACCTACACTGCTGTTTGACGCATCTGCACAGCTGCTGCCTTTGTTATTTGTGTTCATGTATTTCGGGTATTTCAGTGCATCTCAGAAATATTAACAAACAGCGAAAGTCCCAGTTGACCATGAAGGACCTATGGAGGAGATTTCGCAGCACATGAGCAGACAATATAAAATATAAAGCATAGGCACTGCGTTAGCCTGGATCTGTGTCACTAAGAGCAGTTTTGGTGTTTCTTGGTCTGTAGACTATCAAGGTGCAAAAATGGCATTTAGTAAAATGATATACTCTTTCTGTGGGATGAGCGAGATCAGAGAGAGTTTCCACGTTACTGATGATAACGGCTACAGTTAGTGTGTTTGATTGCATATCCTGTCAGATCGCATAGATTAATTGGAACAGCCGTTAGAAGCAAAGAGGAATGTCCAGGAGCTAGAGGTGTGTGATTGATGGCAGCTACAGAAAGGGAGAATAAACACAGATGCAGTCAGGGAGATGTGTTACCTCCAGGAAAGGTATTACGGTGGCGGGTAGTGCAGGAGTATCCTGTGGCTCGCTCCATCTTATGCATGTAATTTGGAAAATAAAGGGGGTGATGGACTATTTGGGGAATGTCGCACAAACAACCACATTTCAGGTACAAGACTGACTCTAATGCAATGGGGGTTATTCCAGGATCCAAGCAATCAATTGTGATAGGGGACTCTCTCGTTAGAGTCCCAGACAGATGCTTCTGGAGCCAAGAGTGCCTGTTGCCTCACTGGTGCCAGGATCAAGCAAAACTTGGAGAGGGTGCAGAATATTCTCTAAGGGAAGCAAGACTAGCAGGAGCACATTGTATACATTGGACTAATGACAAAGGAAGGAAAAAGGATGTAATTCTGAAGGAAGAATGTAAGAGATAAGGCAGGATTTTGAAAGGATGCCCCTCAAAGGTAGTTTGGACTCCTCTCGGTGTCACGAGCTAATAAGCGTAGGAACAGGAGGACAGAGCAGACGAATGCGTGGCTGAGGAGCTGGTGCAGGGGAGATGGGCTCACATTTTTGGAGAATTTGAATCTTTTCTAGGGTAGAGGTGACCTGAATGAGGCCAGAAGATTGTAACTGAATTGGAATAGAAATAATATACTGTCAGGTATATTTGCAAGAGCTGCCCAGGAATATTTTAACGAGTAAGGATGGAATGGAGGTTGCCAGGGTATGGGGCAGGGGAACGTGTGGCTAGGAAGATAGTGAGGGCAGAGATCATACTGAGATGGTATAGTTCGGAAAAGGAGCAAGTCCATTAGTCCGGACAGGCAGAAACAAGGCCGGGAATGATGTGTGACTAATACATTAAATTGCATTTATTTCTATATAGGTTGCCAGACAAGGAAGGCAGATGCACTGAGGGCATGTTTAGGAGCATGGTAGTGGGACATCATAACAATTAGACAGATGTGTTTCAGGGATGAACATGGCTGGCAGCTTAAACTTGCAACATAGAAATGCTGCTGGAAGGAAATGAAGGGGGACAAGGGAAAAAGGAGAATACGATTTCGATAAGTGATTACATTACGGCTACACTTAAGAAAGATATTCCAGGGAATACATTCAGGGAAACTTTCGGTGCAACTGAGAATTAAGAAAGCACTGATTACCTTATTGGGATTACACTATGCACCCTGAATAGTCATTGGCAAATTCAGAAACAAATTTATGTGGGGATCTCATTTATTGCAAAAATAACGGTGTGGTAATAGTAGGGAATTCTAAGTTTGTAAACGTATATTTTTGGATTGTCACATTATTATGGGTTTGAATGGAGAAAAAAATTGTTAAATGTGTCTATCAAAATTTTCTGATTGACTATGTGGATATATCTACGATAAAACGTGCAAAACCTGACTCCCCTTGGAAAATAAGGCAGGGCAATTCACTGAGGTGTAGTTGGGGGAGCATTTTGGAGCAGAGATTTGAATTCTCTTAATTTATAATACTGATGGAAAAGGACAGACTGAATCTAAAAGTAAAAGTTCGAAATTGGTGGACGACCTTTTGGCAAGAAATCCCAAAAGTTTATTCGAGGTAGATGTTCTCCGGTAAAGATGTTCTTTGGAAAATCGGAAGCTTTCAAAAATGAGATAATGGAAATCCAGAAAGAGTACGTTCTTGTTAGGGTGACAGGAAAGTCTGCTGGATATAAGTTTTGGTTAAGAAAAACAAGGAAGCATTCGTCAGGTAAAGCCCAGTCAATCCTTAGGAGAGTATAAAGGCAGCAGGAGCATAATTAGGAGGGAAATGAGGAGGGCAGAAAGAGGACATGAGGTAGCTTTAGCAAATAGGGTGAAGGAGAATCCATGGGGATTTCATAAATTAAGTGCATTAAGTTCAAAAATGTAACTAAGAACAGAATAGGACCCCACAAAGATCGGCTTGGCCACCTATGTCTCTAACTGCAGAAGTTGGGGGTGATAATAAACGGTATTTTGCATCAGTGCATAATGTGGAGAAAGACGTAAACGATTTCTAATGTGATGAAAGAAATGGTGACATCTTGAAAAATATCCATATTTCAAACCAGGATGTGTTTGATGTCAAAGAACGCATAAAGTTGGACAACCTTGTGAAACCAACAACTCTGTTGAAAGCTAGTGGTGTGATTGTTGCCCCTTGTTGAGATACTTGGATAATCAAAAGTCACAGGTAGGAGCCAGAAGTATAGAGTTTGGCTAATGCCGTGTCAATATTTCAGAAAGATAAGGACAAGTGAGCCAGAGATCGGTGGTGGGCAAGTTGTTGCAGGGAATCCTGAAGGACAGGATTTACAAGTACTCTTGATTTGAAAATACAAGGAGTGATTAAATATTATCAACGCAACTTTATACCTGAGAAATCATGTCTCGCTAACTTAGTTGAGTTTTTTGAAGAATTAACGAAGACAATTGATGAGGGCAGAGTGGTGGACATGATCTACATAGAGTTCACTGAGGAATTTGACAAGGTTCCTCATGGTGGACTGATCAGCAAGGTTAGACCACATAGAATGGTGGGAAAAATAGCTCTTTTTATACAGAACTTGCTCGAACGTAGAAGACAGAGGGTGGTGGCAGAGGGTTGCTTTTCAGACTGGAGGCCCGTGACCAAAAGTGTGCCACAAGGATTGGTTCTGTGTTTACTGCATTTTTATCATTTCTAAATGATTTAAATGTAAATATAGGAGATGTAATATAAGTTTGGAAAGTCACCATAATTAAATGTGTTGTAGGCAGGAAAGAAGTTTACCTTAGATTGCAATGGGATCGTGATCAGATGGGCCAATGGGCTGAAGCATGGTAGATGGAGATTAATTCAGATAAAAGTGAGGAGCTGCACTTTGGAGCGGCAATTCAGGGCAGGAACTGTACACTTAATTACACGATCCTGGAGAGTGTTACTGAACAAAGAGACCTTGGAGAGCAGTTCCATTGTTCCTTGGAAGTGGGGTCTTCAGTCGATAGGATAGTGAATACGACAATCCGTATGTCCTCCTGTCTTGATTATTACATTGATGATAGTAGTTCTGAGGTCATATTGCGGCCAGTCAGGACATTGGTTCGTCAAACTTTGGAAAAATTGTGAGCAATTCTGGCGGAATGTGTGAAACATTGAAGTGTTCAGATAAGATTTATTAGGATGTTGTCAGGGATGGAGGGTTTGAATTATACTGAGAGCCTACATAGGTTGGGGCTGTTTTCCCTGTGGCATCAGAGGCCATCAATTTCAAAATTGTGGAACCTGAATGGACAGAAGAGGTCATTTGGTCCATCAAGCTTCTGCTATCAAAGCTAGATAAAATCTAGTCTCGACCCAGGTAGTTATAGAATAATAGAGTCATAGAGATATACAGCAGGGAAACAGATATTTCGGTACAACCCGGCCATGCAGAGCAGATATTCCAACCCAATCTAGCCCCACCTGCCAGTACCCGGCCCATATCCCTCCAAATCCTTCCTATTCATATACCGATCCAAATGTCTCTTCAATGTTGCAATTATGCCAGCCTCCACCACATCCTCTCGCTGCTCATTCCGTCCATGTACCACCCTCTGCGTGAAAAAGGTGCCCCTTTGATCTCTAAAATACACGGGCCAGCCAGGAGACGCACTGATTCTCGTTGTTTAAGTTTGTGAGGTTTCTTCCCTGAACAACCATCTCAAACACTGAATTCCGAGAACACATACCACTGTCTTGGTGAACGCCTTTACCTCAAATTCCCTCCAAACCTCTCAACTTTCACCTTAAAAAGTAGACCCACTTGGCATCTGTCAATTCCATGCCATAGTTAGACATAAAAATATTCCAATACTCTCTGGACAGAAGAATGAAGAATGTTTGATCAGTAACTTCTAATGCTTATTGGATATTATTTTTCTTTCAGTTAATTTCTTACTGGTTTTGATTTTCGCACGGGCCAAGTGTGGCCTCTCTAACTGTACGACCCGCTGCCTGTTGGCGATGGCAACGTCGGATCTACTGTTCATTCTCACTAACTGTGAGATTCAGCTGCTGTGGCGATTCAGGGACATTTACTACCGAGGGCGTTTCCTGGACATTACCCCTGTGTGCTGTGCTATCTTTGTCCTGGCTCGTGCAGCCACAGACTGTTCCGTCTGGTTCACTGTTCTTTTCTCCTTTGATCGTTTTGTGGCCATTTGCTGCCCGAAACTGAAGAGAATATATTGGACAGAAAAAGCCTTGGCTATGGCTCTGGCTGCAACAGGCATTCTGCTCTGTTCAAAAAACATTTCCTTCTATTTTCGGTTTCAACCTGCGAGGATAATTGACAATGTTCCAAGGTTCTGCATAACAAAGCCAAGTTATTTTAGTGATCCCAGATGGCGCGGGTTTAATTGGTTTGATATCATTTTAACTCCATTAATCCCATTCGTGTTAATTCTGTTGATGAATACTCTGACAGTCAGGTATGTTTTAGTGGCCAGTCGAGTCCGCAAGAGCCTAGGAGGACAGGGGAAGGAAAAGAGTCACAAAGTCGCAGAGATGGACAGTCGGAGGAAGTCAGTGATTTCCCTCTTCACCATATCCATCAGCTTTGTACTGCTGTGGTTAGTTCAAGGTGCAAATATCTTGTACTTTAGCATTAAAGAAGCACATCGTTGGAAGAGTTGGCATCTACTCCAGTTTACGTGGGCCGGAGAAATGCTGAAGGATTTCAGCTGCAGCACAAACACATTATTTTATGCAGTGACTCTGCCCAAGTTCAGAGTGAAGGTAAGGAATGCGGTGCAGCAACTAGTCACGTAAATTCTTCATTTCTGATGGAATGAGGCTGGAAGAGCGATTTGAAATGACGGACTGGCTGTGAGTGATGTATTCAGCTGGAACATTGGGTCATCATGGACTGCCCAGTGGATGAGCGTTAAAGACGGGCAGTCAGAATCTCTGTGTCTCCCCTCCAGGAGAAGAGGGGGAGAAGCAGAAACAGTAGCCCCTGCACCATGATGATTGTCATACTCTGTCTGTTCAGCTCACAAATAAACACTTTATTACAACAAGAGAAAGGCTCCAGTGATCCCCTCATCTGAATTCGTGATTGTTCCATAGTGTTAGATTAGATTGCGTACAGTGTGGAAACAGGCCCTTCGGCCCAACAAGTTCACACTGACCCTCCGAAGAGCAGCCCACCCAGACCCATTCTCCGACATTCTCCCCTTCACCTAACACAACAGGCATTTTCGCATGACCAATTCACCTAACCTGCACATTTTCGGACTGTTGGAGGAAACTGGAGCACCCGGAGGAAACACACGCAGACATGTGGAGAATGTCCAAACTCCACACACGCAGTTGCCTTAGGTGGGAGTTGAAACGGGTCTCTGGCACTGTGAGGCAACAGTGCTAACCACCGTTGTTTTTCAGAAATGTATTGAGTCCATCTCCGATCTAATTGCCTCGCAAGGATATTGCTTTCTATCTCTGTCTCTCTGCCTCTTTCTGTCTGTCCTTGTCTATTCCTTTCTTCGTCTCTCGCACTGACCCCATCTCTGAGCTTCTAGCTCAATGTCTCTGTGTCTTACCACCTGTCTATCTGTTTGTCTGTGTCTCTGTCTGTCTCACTCACGCTCTCTATGTCTTTTTTCGCACATTGTCGATGTCAGAAGCGCATTGTCTCAGTTGACAACGTGCTCACTTGCATTAACTCAAAACGTATCCTGATCCCTGCATTCAGTGATCTTTTCCCAGGAAGTGATTTTGCAAAATGCAAAGAACACAGATACAGCCAGCAATACTTTGACACATTACTGTAAGACGGTCTGATGGACTTTCCTTCCCCTGTGGCTGGGCGGAAGGTGTCTTTATGTGTTTCCCTTTCAGTGTGTCAGAGTCACTGTGTGTCTCTGTATGGGGATGCTGCATTGCCTTTTTGGGGATCTCTCTCTGGGTGTGAGTATCCCTTTATTTTTGTCATTAGATAAGTCCCTGAGTGTGACACATTACGAATGGGCTTATGCATCTCAGTGAGTGTAAATCATTTTGTGTTTGTTGGGACGTATTTTGGCGACTTTATATTCATGTGTCTATGCAGTTAGGAATGGTATTCACTCTGTACGAGAGTGTTTATGTTGAGGTGAATGTTTTTATGTCGGTGTATGTTACTGTGCCTGTTTGATTGTGTATCGGTGTGTGCTTTCCAAAAGTGCATCCGATGTGTTTCTGCCTGTGTGTTTGTGGGTTACAGTCCTATGATTGTGTGTGTGTGTGTGTGTGTGTGTGTGCGCGCGCGCATGCGCGCACATGTGTGTCTGTGCACACGTGCAGACGCATGAGTGCGTGAGTGTGCCCTCTTCGGAACTCTGAATGTTTACTGTTGGTCTTGTGAGAGTGTGTGAATGTTTCTGTAGTGTTTGTGTTGGTGTGTTCCCATTTTCCAGTTTGACTGTGCTTTTGTGCGTTTGTGCAAGTGTGTGAGTTTCATGTGTTCACATGTATGTGTGTTTTTGTTTGTCAGTGTGTTCCTAAATGTTACTTAGACTGTATGTTTGTGTTGGTGTGCTTCTGCATGGAAGCCATATATCTCTATTTTTGATCCAAGTATAATGGGCCAGGCCAGACCATCTCAACACATGCCAAGATGGCAGCCCAGACGCAAACTTTTTACTAGTTTTGAGC
The DNA here is from genome assembly GCF_020745735.1 of Hemiscyllium ocellatum. Lineage (NCBI taxonomy): Eukaryota > Metazoa > Chordata > Chondrichthyes > Orectolobiformes > Hemiscylliidae > Hemiscyllium > Hemiscyllium ocellatum. The sequence continues at coordinate 14,363,265 of NC_083440.1, read as the reverse complement.
AGGTGTAGAATGTATATTCCAGGAGAGATGGAGCTGGGCAACATTCCTGGGTTTTAAAATATACGGGAATTATTTGCAGGGTACTGAATGAAACACATACAAAGAGAACAGAATATAAAATATCTTCACCTACCCGAAAAACAACAGGCTATCCCAACGTAAATATTGCCACAAATTCCTGCAACAGTCCCCATGAAAACACCCGATTTCAAAATCGGTAAAGTCAAGCACATAGTCTCACGGGGAGATGTCAGGCAGAGATTCAGCATGAAACAGATTCTTCCTTGCAACTGTTCCTTTTGCCAGCAGTCTCAAACACTGACTGCTTGCTAACACCAAGCTAAACTAAACCAAACCAGAAAAAAGCTGAGCTGGGACACTTGGCCATTCGGCTTTCATTGTAAATTTTCTTCACACGAAAGCCTTTCGTCTGAGACAGTATCTGTTCGCTGTCATGAAAGTGGCTCTACAACCGATCCAATCCAGACAGCTCAAATCCGCTGCATTTACAAACAATCTGGAAATAAAAACCAAGATCAACACAACATTGGTAAAGAAGCAGCAGCATCAACGTCCTGGCCTCCACAGTCCTCTGTGGCAACGATTTCCATCGATTAACCATCCTTTGACTGAAGAAATTCATCCTCATCCCAATTCCAAAGGTCGTGTCTTCAATCTGAGGTAGTGCCTTCAGATCCGAGTTTCTTCTCCATTTTGAAACAGTTACAAGCAGAAGATGAAATGGGAGGACTGTTCACATAAGGAAGCACAATGCTGGTCTGAAGCTGCGAATGACAGTCTCTGGGACTGCTTGTAATTCGTGGAAGGGACCATGTTTCACTACTCAGCGGAAAAGCTGGTTGAGTAACCACCACCGCCATGGACATTGTTAGCAAATGCATGGAGGACTGCATATGCTGAAGGAAATCCGAATGTTCATCAAGTGTAGACCTTGGGCCAATCAGGAAATCAGCTCCCTATTGAAGACCTTCCGGGCAACATTCAACTGGGACGAGCCAGACCTACAATTCAAATCCAGACATTGCCTCCTCAGTATCATCAGCGCTGCCAAGAAGGGGTCCCAGCCCACATGGGAGGCCCATACCTACCAAAGAGACTCCCGCCGCCTATGGAAAGGCCTAAAGATCATGCCATGATGCAAAATGAAACACAGCATGCTCGTGGACAAAGACACATTCCTCCCTGAGGCCCTCAATGCTTTTTCTGCTCGGTTTGAGCAGAATGTCATTCATAGTGACGTCTGCCCCACCATTCCCTGACACACCTGTTCCCTTGGTCACTTCGGCAGACGTCAGAACAAATTTACTGAGAGTGAATCCAAGGAAATCGATGGGCCTGGATGGAGACATTGGCCGTGCACTTTGATCTTGTATGGACCAACTGACAAAGGCATTCACCGACATCTTCAAACTCTCTCTCCAACAAGCTGAAGACCCCATCTTCTACAAGAAGACTACCAACATCGCCATTCGTCAGAAAGCACATACAATGTGCCAACTTGCCTTCCTACCTATTTTTGAAACATCTCCAATTTTAGTAAAAGTGCATCCACTTCCGTCCTGCAACTCCTCGTCAGATCCAACATTTCATATTTCATGTGTATAATGTACATTATGTATTGCAATGTGTTGACGCATTTGTGTTCGTACAAATATCGCATTGCATTAGATCCGACTGTGTTTGCATGGAATATTATCGTGCATTATACTTAAATACTGTTTGTATTGGAAATATTCGCGTCTATGTCTATATATTGATCATGCTTTTATGTAACTATGGTCTTGCATTGTAGCTGTTCCTATTTATACGTGAGTATTGTTTTAGATCATGTTGAAGTCGTGCCTTTCCTCTCATTCAATGTAAGTTCCCTAATTGGGGATGTTAGGCTGGTACAATCAGAGATTCCTGGCTGACAGATATAAGCAGGAGTGTCAGCGGTTCTGCTCACTCTAGGAACCAGCTTTGTCCGAGCAGGGTCAGTGTCATGTACTATGCAAGTGTAAATACAGAGTGACTTGATGATGTGTTTACAACTTTGTGGAACTTGGGATGATATAATACATAGCTGTAGGGAGAGTGTTGAATGCAGGGAAGTAGTGTGAGTTTTCAGTGAAGGCGAAAAGGCAGGAAACTAATCACGGATTAATAGAAAAACAACGAAATGGAAAGTAATGTGGCGAAGGTTGAATATAGAACAGCAGAGACAGGCTAAATACACTGGAAAGGAAATGGTTAAGATGAGAGTGGAGGAGGATTCGAAGAAGTACATTAGTGAGTGGGCGAGATAGAGAGTAATAGGGAGAAAATTGAATACAGAGTGAACGTTAATAGACCGGGTGCAGTGGGAAGTGATTGTGAGAAGAATAAATGGAGAGTTATGGGGACAGGATTAAACAGAGAGTAAAAGGGAGAGGGTTGAATACAAAGGAAGAGAGTGGGTTAACGACAGGAAAGTAGAGAACATCAAATATAGATAGCGATCGGGTTGAGTAAAGAATACTCGTGGTGGCTGAATACAGACTAATTCAGAGAAGAGGACATACAAGGTAGATAACAGAGGTGATAGGAGACATGTAAAGCCACACACACATAAATAGAGAGATAGAAAGACAGTGTAATCGGGAGAGATTTAAACTCTGGGAAAGAGAATGGATTGCATACAAGACAACAGTGATGATTAAATACTGGGGAATAGAGAAAGAATTAAATACAAAGTAATAGTAATGATTTCCATCTTTAGTCAGTGTTGGAGGGGAGGAGTAATGCCTTGTGATGAGCTTCCAACAAATGGTCTCATCCCATCGAATTCCCAAACATCATAACGTGAGGCTTGCTTTCATTCTGCCCATTGAAACAATTAGTTTCCTCCCTGATGCATTGCCTCAGAAGTAACTGATCTCCACCTCTCCAAGTATGCTCCATTCCAAATCAATTTACATTGAACCTTACACAAATTCCCACTCCTCATATCTTTCATTTTCCGCGTGTCTTGGCTATTTTTTCAAGTAGAACAGTGTGGACTGATATGATGCTCATCTGCTGTTCTTTTCCACACATGAGAAGGGATGAATGGACTTCTGCTGTTCCCCATTACCATCCCAAAATACGGTAAATTTCCTCATTCAATTCCTCTGTTACAGTTTCAAGAAGGGGCTTTGTTTTTATTCATTCAGGGAATGAGGGAATCGCTGGTTAGCACCATCATTTGTCGCCGATCCCAAATGACCTAGAGAGCAGGTAAGAGCTGAAAATGTGTTCCTGGAAAAGCGCAGCAGTTCAGGCAGCATCAAAGGATCAGGAGAATCGACGTTTCGGGCACAAGCCCTGAAGAAGGGCTTATTCCCAAAACGTCGATTCTCCTGCTCCTTTGATGCTACCTGACCTGCTGCGCTTTTCCAGCAACACATTTTTCAGCTCTGATCTCCACCATCTACAGTCCTCACTTTCTCCTAGAGAGCAGGTAAGTCTCAACCACATTATCCTCGGTCTGGAGTCACATGTTCTGGCCAGAGAATGACGGCAGTTTTCCTCTCTAAAGGGAATGAGTGAACTGACAACCAGTCATCATTACCCTTTTTAATTTCAGACGTTTTATTGAATTGAAATACCGCCATCTGAAGTGTTCGTTGCCCAAAACATTACCTGCGTCTCTGGATTGACAGTCCAGTGATAATTCCACGAGGCCACCATCGCCACCGGCTGAATGGCCTCCTCCGGTGTAATAGGATGGAGAAGTGGCTGATTTCCTGCAGATGCTGTAAATCAGAAAAAAAAGAAATGTATGTTCACTCAAGCAATTCATTATCCTCATCAATATACTACTCCAATACCATTGGCTTTTATGTAATGATTTCAACTTTTTGTGAGGAACTTTGTGAAAAGTCCTCTGCAATTCCAAATGCAACACATAAACCACCTTCCCTTTATCCATTCTGTTTAAAACCTCCTCAAAAATCTTTAATAAATTAGTCAAACATAATTGCCTTTCACGATGCCCTGCTGACTCTGCTTGACCCTGTCCTCTGAATCCACCCTCATCTTCCTGTTTCCAGTTGCAAGCCCAATATCCCTCTCTTGAACAACAAATTAGTTAACTTCAATAATAGTCTATTCCTTTCTGTCTCCAGAGTTCAAACTGAGCAATGGACAAAACATTGGGATATGACGGTGTGATGAAAGTATAAGTGGCACTGTACCTTGAAGGGAGTTAAAAGCTTGCAGAACTGCCTGATAGAACTCTGTGAGAGCTACCTGTAAGAGACGATCTTTGCACAGTGAAAAAATATCGGCACCGATCGATGGAGTAAATCTACAGAAGCGAAGGGAAGATGCGACTGCTGGCTGGTTTTAAAGTTTGATTTTTTTCTGCAAATTTTGATCGGGTGTTTATCCGAGCCAGTATTGTAGAAAGCAAGTAAATGATAGGGCAGAGAAAGTAGCTGTAACTAGTTGTTAATTAAATATTCTCTGTTAGGCTGTGAAGAATTAAGTTGTTTTCTTTTCTTCCAATGGTGAACTTTCGGGATAGTTCTTGGAATTTCGATTTTTAACAGACTACAGCTTGGGGTAAATGTTTTCTGTGTTGCTCGTTTAAATTAGTTAAGGAGCGGAGAGTTTATGCCATGTCATAACAGTTTGGGAGCTTTCGTCAGAGATTTGAACTGCTTTAGACAGATATGAATAGATTCGTGGGTACTAAGAATCCCAATAGATTTAAACAATAGCAGGTTAAATGTCTAGATCATCCTATAAAACGTAAATGATGCAATATGACAACTTTCGTGGATTTAGAACATATAACATAGAAGGATACAGCGCAGTACAGGCCCTTCGGCCCTCGATGTTGCGCCGACCGAATCCTACCTAACCTATACTAGCCCAATAACTTCCAAATGCCTATCCAATGCCCGCTTAAATGACCATAAAGAAGGAGAGTTTACCACTGATACAGGCAGGGCATTCCATGAATCACAACCCGCTGTGTGAAGAATCTACCCCTAACATCTGTCCTATACCTAACCCCTTAATTTAAAGCTATGTCCCCTAGTAACACCTGACTCCATTAGCGGTAAAAGGTTCTTAGTATCTACCCTATCTAAACCCCTAATCATCTTATTTGTGGTTGATTAGTTCAGAAGTGATAGAAATTCCTCTTAAAATTGCTAATAAATTTGTGGGATTTTCATATTTGCCAAGAAATTTGATAAGGAAAGAAAAAAAGAGTCATACTTATAGTATTAGCAAACAAGTTAGATATGGATTGAGCCAAGGAGAAAAGTAAAGCTAAAAGTGTAAGGGAATTAATCAAACAATTAGGTGTGTCGGTGGAAACAATTAAACTACAATTGAGGAGCAGGGAGCTAGAAGATAAACAAAGCAGGAGAAATGAAAGGGAGAAGGAGAGAGAAAATAAAGAGAGGAGAAAGAGAGCGAAAGTTCTTGGCTGAGCAAAAAGAGAATATAACAGAAGAGAGAGGGAGAGAAGAAAGGGAATGACAAAAAGAGAGAGAACTTGATCTTGAAAAATTGAGACAGAGTCAGTAAAGTCAAGTTAACAGGTTGGCGATTGAAAAAGAAAGTAGTGAAATATACATATATGTGAAGAGTCTGCTAAATTTTAATGAGAATGATGTTGAAGCCTACATTACTTCATTTGAAAAAATGTCTGGGCAGAATGGGTGGTCCGAGGATTTATATAGTCTGCCATATCAGACTAAACTGGTAGGCAGAGCAAGTGAGATGGGGGTTGAAGAGATTCTGAAGAGGTTAAACAGGCTATTTTAAGTATTGGTACCAGAAGCATATAGATAGCGGTTCAGAAACGTAAAGGAGGAAGCAGGTCGGACTTATGTTGAGTTTGAAAGACATAAACATAGAAATTTAGGTAGATGGGTGCATGCTTTAAAGACAGATAGAACCGATGAGACTAAAAGGGAGATGATTCTGCTGGAGGTCTTTAAAAATAAATCATTTCCAGAGATGATAAGAATTCACGTGGAGGAAGAAAAATTTCGGGAATTGAGACTGTTCGTAAATTAGCAATTAAATACATGCTGGTGCACACGACAAGCGTTCAGCCAGAGTTTCATCCTGTGGGGGATGAAAGTTGGGACAAGGAGAGATCTTGCACTAACAAAGAGTAGGGAGCACTGGTAAGACTTTTTCAAAGGTTACAAAAAGAAGCTCAAGAGAGTGGAAAGGTGGTGTAAGGCCTCAGGTGTTTTCACTGTAGGGAGAGGGACACAGAATGTTAAAGTGCCAGTGGTATCAGAGGGGCCAGTGGAAAAGGTATTTACACTGTCAGAAGGAAGAACACGTAAAGTCACAGTGCTGGTCATGAAGAAAGGCACTGTAGGAAAAGATGTGGTTAAAAATAAACGAAGCCAATGGCGTCAGTGAAGGTAGCAAAGGAGACACCAAGAATAGCCAAGGAGCAGCAGAAGAGTGCACAGCCTAGGCAGGGACTTGGTATGGGGTTAGCACCTGATCTCTGTAAAGAATTCACCTCTGTGGATAACATTTACTCTGAAATAACGGAGGGCAAATGGTAAGAAATTATAATTTTGAGAGATACACGAACTAACCAGTCGTTTGTCGTAAGAGATGAGCAAATTTGCATTTGTTCTGACCCTTTTAGCTGAAAGTGTGGAAAAAGAGTGGGATAGATGGATAGAATTTAGTGTCAGATTAGGTTGGAGTGCCAATTCAAGAAGCAGCAGTGGGAGTGATTGACAGACGGTTAGTTCCAGAAAATCAGTTTGTTGTTGGGAGCGATTTAGCAGAGTTCAAGATGAGAGTGACACCCCCTGTTGTGGAAAAGCCAAAGGAATTCCAAGAAACCGAGGAGTTAAAACAGAAATATTCTGATATTTTCCCAAACTGTGTAATAACAAGATCCCATTATCATAAGTCACAGCACGAAACTAAATCTAAAATCAAGGTTGAAGTAGTTGAAGTTCAGTTAGCGAACACCCTGTTTTATGTCATGTTGCAGGAAAATCCTGAACAGGCAGAGGGTCAGACAGAGGAAAGACAAAATGATAACACATATATATGAAGATGTGTACCCCGAAACGAAGGCAGAGACTATTCCTGAGGGTTATCATCTGAAAGATAGAATCCGAACACAGAAATGGAGACAACCTCCTCCGCAGGTGAGGGCAGAGGAGAAATGGGTCGAAGAGCATCACATTGTGTTGCTGATAGCATATAGACAGGCGGTTTTATGGGTAGCACATTAACAACTTGTAGGAGGACACCGAGGGGTACGAAAGACTCAGATTAAGCTACAGAAATATTTTGATTGGCCAGGAACGAACAAAGATGTGGTTAACATTTGCCAGATGTGTCTCACATGCTAAATATTAGCTACGCCACAGATTGTAGTAAAACTAGCATGTTTGTTGCCAACTCCCGCATTTGAAAAACATTTCATACGGGTTATAAATTATTGTGTAGGTCCACTTCTGAGAAATAGATCTTGTTACCATAATGGATGTGTCTACCAGATTTCTGGATTCAATCCATTACGGAGTTTCAAGGCATGAAGTGTAGTAGATGAGTTGGGATCTTTCTTCACACGGTATGGGCTAACCAAAGATATTCAGTTGGAACAAGGTAAAATTTTACTGCTAAGCTGTTTAAGGAGGTTATGGAGAGCTGAGGGAAACAGCACTTCAAATCATGTGCGTATCATCCTGAATCCCAGGGAGCTTGAAAAAGGTGGCATCAGATCTTGAATACCATGTTGAGAACGTACTGTCAGGAATACCCGAATGACTGGGATCATGGTATCCCATCCATATTATTTACCATTAGAGATGCCCGAAACGAATCTACGTGGTTCACTCCTTTCGATTAAATATTCGGGCATGAATTGAGAGGCTCTTTGAAATTCACTAAAGTAAAATTGAAATTTTGAAATCTCACACTAGTTTATGTATCGGATGTGAGGGAGAGATTAAATCCAGTTGCTGAGTTAGCTAAACAGTACCTAAACTGCTCACAGCATAAAATGAAACAGGTGGCAGATATAAGTTCTGACAATAGGACATTTGTCCGAGGGGATGACGTTTTCGTACTATTGCCAGTGACAGGAGATGCTGTCAAATCAGGTTTAGTGGTCGCTATCAAAATGAGAAAAAGTTGACTCAGGAGAAATATCTAGCAATGATAACAGATAGAAATAAAGTTGTCAGGTATGTCATGTGAATATGGTGAAACCGTATTATACTGGAGAGAAAAAAAACTGGATAAACGTGTTAGTTACTGCCCTGCAAAGCGAAGAATCAAATGCAGATGGTGAGGATTTTGATTTGCCTCAAAATACATTTTAAAATGAAGAAGTCCTTGAGGAGTGGGCCAGGTTAGGAAACTATCTGCCTTATGAGCATCGAACACAGCTGAAAGATTTGTTATGGCAGTATAAAGACATTCGAAAGAATCAGATGAGGAGGACTAATGGTATTATACATGAACTAGTCGTAGGAAAAACAGCTCCAATAAAGCAAGACCCCAATTGGCTTAATCTTTTCAAAGTCACACAGGTCCTGAAAGAGATGGAGGCCAAGGATATCATCGAACTGAGCCAGAGAAATTGTCATTCACTGATCACCTTAGTTCCTACACCGGACCATATACAGCGATTCTGCTTGGATTATTGGAACTTCAACACCGTTTAAAAAAATCAGGTTTGTACGCAATACTGACTTTGGAGGACTGTATCGAGAATGTCTGAAAGCCAGTTACATCACCATGATGGACTTATTGCGTGGTTACTGGCTGGTACCTTCATCAGATATGGCGAACTATGTTTCTACATTTGTATCCCCAAATGTATGCTGTTGTGTGTGTGTGTGTGTGTGTGTGTGTGTGTGTGTGTGTGTGTGTGTGTGTGTGTGTGTGTTACTGTCAGCATATCATGATGGTTCTGTTATTCGATGTGTGTGCGTCTCTGAGTGTCAGTGTTTTATTGTGGGAGTCCGAGGTGTGTCTCTGTCTAGTTGTGATCATGTTTAAGCAGATGAGTGTACTGTTCAGGCAGTGTTTTGCTGTCTGTCCGTGTATCAAGACCTTTCTGTGCCCCCAGCAGAAACACACCCACACCCTCACACGCAAACATACACATAGACGCAGAAACACACCCATACAGAGAAATACAGTCAAAATGAGACATAGGAACATACTGACAAACAAAAACACACATAAACTTGCACACATGCAACCCACACACATGGACAGATGCACAATAACATAGTCAAACTGAAATGTGTGAACACATTTCTCTATATGGATGTGACTCTCTTTGTTTCTGAGTCTCGCTCTCTGTCTATATATTTCTATGTGGTTGTGGTTCAGTAACTGTGTTTGAATGTGCTTGTGTGAGTGCATAAGAAGTTTCAGTCAGTTCTGACAGGTTGGTGCATAATGTCTCTTACTCTCAGTTCGTTCACATCTGTATGTGTGGGGGTATTGCTGTTATTCAGTGTCAGTTTAGAGATGTGTTCCTATATCTCACTAAAACTGTATTTCTGTGTGTGTGTGTGTGTGTGTGTGTGTGTGTGTGTGTATGTGTGAGTATGTATGTGTGTGTGTGTGTGTGTGTGTGTGTTTGCATGTGTGTGTATGTGCATTCGGCATTTAAATGGGTGTGTTGCTTTCTCTGTCAATTTGTCTGTATTTGTGTGTGTGTGTGTGTGTGTGTCTGTGTGTGTGTGCATATGTATGTATGCGTGTGTGTGTGCAGATTTGTTCTGATATCTCTTTATGGCTGTTAAAAATCACAGAACACCAGGTTATAGTCCAACAGTATTATTTGGAAGCACTAGTTTACGCATTGCTGCTCTTTCATCCGGTGGTGAAGTTGCAGCATTCAAAAACTATTGCTTCCAAATAATCCTGCTGACCTATAACCTGGTGTTGTGTGATTTTTAAATTTGTACACCCTAGCCCAACACTGGCATCTCCAAATGATCAGAATGACTGTATTTCTTTGCATGATGAAGTGTGTGCATTCTGCCCGTACATGGGTGTGTTGCTCTATGTTTCAGTACGTCGGTTTTTCTGGGTGTGCACGTGTGCACGCGCATGTGTGAGAATGTGTGCCCCTTCTGCACTCCAATTGTATCCCTGTGTGTTGTGGCGATGCGAGAAGCTTTCAGTTGTCTGTGCGTAGACGTGTTCACATATTTCAGTTTGACTGTGTTATTGTGTGTCTGTTCATTTATGAGGGTAGCACGTGTGTACGTTTATGTCTATGTTTCTTTGTCAGTGTGTTCCTATATCTCCTTTGATTGTATTTCTGTGTATGGGTGTGTTTCTACATGTATGTGTATTTGTGTGTGAGGGTGTGTGGGTGTTCCTGCATACATGTGTGTGTGAAAGAGAGTCGAAATGTGCTTCTGTCACCCTCTGGTTGTGGTTCTGTCTTTATCTGATCATGAAACTCCCTCTCTTTAAAAACGACAAGTGGACCCGAGAGTAGGTCAAGCTGCACAGATTGCACTCAATGCCATATTTCTGGCAAGGTGGGAAATATCTAAATATTAGTATCAGTACCTCCTGTACGCTGATAGCTGAACTGTTACTTCACTTCAAGGATCGAAGCCTAATGAACGAAGCAAGCTAGGGGAATGTTGGATGAAAGACAGTTATTCCGTCCACCTTAGAACCAAGATGCAATATTGGAGCTGTTTATGTTCTTAAATAAATATTGTTACATATTGAATCATTACTCCTTACGGTGTGGGAGCAGAATTTGACCATTTATTCCATCGAATCGCTCTGGCATTTGGTCATGAAGAATCTGTTTTTCAATTCGATTCACCTGCCGTTTCCTCATAACTTTGGATTCCCTGACCAATCAGGAACTCTGATACCTCTTTTTTTAATATATTTGTTATAGGCCAGGTCAGATCCACTCAAAACATTTCAAGATGCTACGCCAGACCCCAACTTTTCTGAGCAGGTGTAATGTGAATATTTCAGGAGTGATGGAGCATGTCAAGGTTCCTTGGTTTGAAATAAAATAATTTATTTACAGAGTGCCGATTACAACACAAACAAAATAAAACAGAATACAGTCTAACAACCTATCCGAAAGCCTAATAGACTAGCTCAACATAATAATTGTTTCAAATTACTAAAAACATCCCCATAAACACCTCATGTCAAAATGGGTAAAATCAAACACAGGGTCTTACAGGAGATATGTTAGAGACAGATTCAGCATGGAACAAATTCTTCCGTGTAGCCATTTCTTTTACCAGTAGTCTGAAAAACTGACTGCATGATAACACCAAAACAAACGAAACCAGATCAAACAAAAGCTGAACAGGGAGAATTGGCCATTTCCCCTATCATTGATGTTTTGTACACTTAAAAGTTTTATGCCTGAGGCAGTGTCCTTTAGCTATCATAAAATTGGCCAAGAATCCCATCCAAACTGGACACCACAGAACCGTTGCATTTACAAATACTTTCAGAAAAAACACAAGAACAACACAACCTTGGTAAGGAAGCAGCACCATCACACACACTCAATGTCCTGGTCTCCACAGCCCTCTCTGGCAATGATTTCCACAGATTAACCATCCTTTCGCTGATGAAATTCATCCTCATCTCAGGTGCGAAGGTTGACCCTTGCCATCTGAGGCTGTGCTTGCATTTCCTAATATCTCCAACATGTTGAAATGGGAAGACTGTTCACAAAACGCTGTGCAATGCTGGCCTGAGGCTGAGTGACAGTCTGTGGGACTGCTTTGAATTAGTGGACTGGACTGTGTCCATGCACTCAGTTCAAAACCTGGATGAGTAGCACCACCATCACAGACATCATTATAAAATGTATGGTGAACAGTTTGTGAAGACGTCAATCCGAGTGTTCCCCAAAGGTAGACCCTGGCTGAACCAGGAGACCCATTCACGACTGAAGACCAGCCGGGCAACATTCAAACGGGAAAAGCCATACCTTTCCAGGGAATTCAGATCTGGCCTCTGTCGGCCCATTAGTGATGCCTAGATGGTGTACAAGACCATATGAGAGGCCCATACATACCAAACACATTCCTGCTGCCTATGGCAGTGCCTGGAGAACATTATTGGATGGCGAATGAAGCGAACAAGACAGCAGACATAGACACATCCCTCTCTGAAGCACTCAGTTCTTTCTCTGCTCGGTTTGAGCAGAAAGCCAGTGGCGCAGTGACACCTGCCCCAACAGCCCCGTCGCACCTTTTCCCTCGCTCACTACCGCAGACGTCAGCACATTCTTGCTGAGACTCAATCCAAGGAAAGTGACAGGCTTGGATGGAGTCCCTGGCCATGCACTTTGGTCCTGTATGGGACAACTGGTGGAGGTATTCACTGACATCTTAAACCTCTCCCTCCAAAAAGGTGAAGACCCTATCTCCTTCAAGAAGTCCACCACTAACGCCATACCTAAGAAAATACATGAAACCTCGCCTTCCCAAATATTTTTGTTTCATCTGCAAAGTTGGCAACAGTGCATTAACTTCCCTCCTGCAAGTCTTTCATATGCACATTATGTCATGTTTTTTCATGTATAATTTACATAATGTATTGCTACATGTTGGACCTGTTTCCGTCTGTACAAATATAGTTGCGTTTTAGAGCTGATTGTGTTTACATGTAATATTATTGTGAGTGTTGATGATGTTTTTATCTAAATAGTGTTGTATAATAGAAATGCTCATGTCTGTATGTATGTAAATCCTGCTCTTTTGTTGCTGTTTCCGTTCATGCATCAATGTTGCATTAGTTCTAGTTAAACTTGTGCTTTTCTTCTTCCAAACCAACAATACATTCCCTGGCCATGTGGGCCTGCTGCTGAGCTCTTCCAGCACTTTGGGATCAATTTTCAATCGCAGCGCAAGCCAGAGAGGCCACAGCACAGAGCAGCGGTAGGCACGTCTTAGCAGTTGTGGGGAATGATAAAGAAGGGATATCCGGTCTCTGGTTATTGTAGGAGTAATCACGTATTATGGAATGGGGGTGGGGGTGAAGTGCAATCAGTAAAGTGCACTGGGGAAATAGAGAGGGTTGAAAACAGATAGAGACACGATTACACTCTGTAATGGAGAGATGATTCAAAGGAGAACAATGGGGAGATGATTAAGTAGACAATAGGTGAGGATTAACTGGAGATTAAAAGGGAGAGAGCTCAAACAGGAAAAGGGGAGTGTTAAAGATAGAGAAGGGAGAGAATTTACAGAAAGCAATACGGGAGAAGTATATAAGGAATAAGAGGGATAGTCCTGATTACAGGGAGATAAGGAGAGAGATAATAAAGGGGAAGATGCCGAGAGTGTAATGAGGTCAACCAGATGGATGACATTGAAGATGAGTTCTGTGATTAATGCTGATAACCTCGTATAATCAGGGAGGCCTGGCTAACAGATTACACAGGAGTGTAAAAGGCACTGCTCACTCTATGACCCACCTTTGTGCTAGCTGCGTCAGTGTCATGTTCTTTGCAAGTGTAAACGCTGTGTGACCTGATGATGGATTACCTGCCTTTGTGGAACTTGAGAGGATATAACACAGAGCAGCAGGGAGAGTGTTGAATACAAGGGTGTAATGTGTTTGTTCAATGAAGGGGAAAGGGGAGGAGATTTGACACAGAGTATTGGAAAAAGAATTAAATAGAGAGTAATGAGGAGGGGTGAATACAGGATAGCGGGGCAAGGTTAAATACAGAGGAACAGAATGGGTTAATTACGGTGTGGAGAGGATTAAATGAAAAGCAACAGTGAGAGGACTGATTAGAGGGTAATAGGGAAAAGTTGAATACAGAGTGAAGATTAATGATTGTCATGCGTGCGTTTTAAATACAGCAGGTGAAAAGTGAGTAATTGTGAGAAGATTACATGATAGGTTTTTGCTATAGGGTAAACAGAGAGCAACAGGGAGTGGGTTGAGTACAATGGAAGAGAGAGGGTTAACGACTGGGAAGTAGAGAAGATCAAATAAAGACAGCGATCGGGTTGATTAATGTATAGTAATGGAGGCTAAATACAGACTAATAGGAACCGGAGTAAATGTCAGGTAGTGAATACAGGAGATGGAATGCACATAAACACTTAAATACAGTCACAGATAATGAGAGAGAGAGAGAAAGTGAAAGACAGCTTAATCAGGAGGGAAGTAAACACTGGGGAAGAGAGTGGATTGCACACAGGATAATTCAGGTGATTAAATACTGGGGAATAGAGAACGGATGAAATGCAGAACAATAGAGAAGATTTCCAGATTTAATCAGTGTTGGGGGAGGAACATTGCCTTCCGATGAGCTATCAAATGGTCACTTCCTTTCAAATTCCCAAAAGTCAACATTGAGCCTTGCTCTCACTCTGTCTATTGACACAATTAGTTACCTCCTTTTTGCATTGCCTCCCAGGGTCACTTCGCTCCACCTCAACGACTATTCCGCATTCCCAATCCAATTGTCATTGAACCTCACACAAATTCCCATTCCTCACACTTTCTCTTTTCCTCATGCCTTCTGTTTTTCAAGTAGAACAGTGTGGACTGACGTAATGCCCATCTGCCGTTCTCGTTCTCACATGAGAGGGGATGAATGGCCTTCTGCTGTTCCCCTTTGCCTTCGCAAAAAGGCTAAATTTTTTCCTCCAATTCTTCTGATATTAACTCATCCTAGTCTGACATACTGTTAAACCAGGCCATTTCGTGAGCCAAACTTCCACCTCTGGGCTTCATTAGACCCCTCCCATACTGGTGATGATCGCCTACAACCTCTTGCGTCTGGCAGAAGGTACAGAAGCCTGAACACACAAACCAGCATTTCGGGGACAGCTTCTGCCCAGCTGTTATTAGACTATTGAACGGACCCTCTTGACGCAAGTAATGCCTCCCAGGATCACTTCTCTCCACCTCGTCGACTATTCCTCATTGCCAATCCAATTGTCATTGAACCTCACTCAGATTCTCATTCCTCACACTTTCTAACACTAATCTTTCTTGTCCACACTGTGCATTGTATACTCTATGTTCTGTCAAAATATTCTCTTCTGTACATCGTTACTTAGTATGGTCTGCCCGTACTGTTTCCCTGCACTTCTCTCCATTTGACAATAAATCAATCAAAGCGAATCAAATTAAACTCAGCCATGCCGATTAGCTACCCTTCATTTTCCCATTTGGCCCATATCCCTCTAAACCTTTCCTATTTATATCCCCATAGAGACTTCCCAAAGGAGAAGGTGAACAATACACCAGAAATGATGGGGACCAGAGGTGACAGAATCTTCACTGACTTTTTGTTACTTGTATTCTTTTAATAAAAATGTGCTTCGAGCTGTGAACTGAGAACTGTTTGCTGAGAATAAATTGTGACCTTTGAGACTGCTTGGGGTAAAAGGAACAGACCAAACGATCTTTATTTGTTTGCGAAACCAGGCCTTGGGGCTAATTGTCGGATGACTCTGGCTTAAAAAGATTCCTGCTGACAGAGTGACCTCGGGAAGAACGTCCTGAAGATCAACTAATCATTTTTTTCTCAGTTCATATGACAGGAAGCGAACTGACAGTGTGGCCTCGAAGTTGTTCCTGTCCTCTATCACGGAGGTCTTGAACAACAGTGGACGGGAGAATCTATACCAGCAGTTAACTCTGGAGGAGCTGCCGACGGCTCTCAAGTCCTTAGAAAAGAATACAATTTCCAGAAGTGATGGCTTGCCACCTGAGTTGTTTACACCTCTGTGGCACTAGATTGGCCTGCAGCCGCTGGGCATTTACAACAGTATGCATCGAACACGTAACCTGTGTGAATCCAACAGCAAAGTTATCATCCCTCCCATCTACAATTCTAAGGAGGACACAAAAGACTGACGAACGGTTTCACTGCTATTTGTGGTTTCCATAATCCTCTTTGAGACTATCGCCAAATAGGTCAGGTCTGCTGTAGGATCTGTGATTCACTCCGTACAAACCTGTGCTGTACTGGGCACGATGATCTCTGAGAGTATCGCACTCCTCAGCGATGTAATTGTCGATGTATGGGATAGTGAGGTTGGAACCTGCCTTTTTAGCCTGGACCATCAGAAGGCCTTTGACAGGAAATTGCACAACAACACATGGTTATACTCGCCAAAATTGGCTTTGGGGACGAGCGCTGCGATTGGATTGGCCTGCTCTGCACTAACAGCATTAGTGCATTCTCAGAAAATAGGTGGGAATCAGAAAGCTTCCCAATCAGTCCTGGAATTAGGCAGTACTGCCCATTGCCAACTTTCCTGTCTGATTATTGTCCAAGAGGTGACTGAATAATTGTTGTGGTTAATTAGCTATTGCCTATCCATTGAGAACTCAATCCATTTTTACCAATTTATGTTTCAATTCCTTGCTGTTCTCTTTATTTGTACTGAGAGCTCTGAGTTCCAAATTCAATTTCTTTTTTCTCCTTCTAAGCAAACAATTTAAACATTTTATGATCATCCTCCCAAATGCAATGATATTGTTGCACAAGCTGTCTCATTTTCTCCATAAATTTTGGAGAAAGTATAAGAAATTACTCCATCTGTGCTATTGTGTCAATCCAATGCTGCGAGATATAATAAATTAATGCATTCAATGTGCATTGTGGCTTTAGATTCTTGAGTGGTTGTGACCAGTTCAAGATCTTGATGTATTCGCTCAGTCTGTTTCTGAACAAATACCTAGCACATCATCATAAAGACGAAAGCAAAAAAAAAAGTTAGGTTTCGAAAGTGACTGCATCACTTAACGCATATGTTACTGAGGATCTCAGGAAAATCAACTACTAACACCCTGGCAAAAACTCTGTCCCGACATCTGCGCGGCACGGGAGGAAAGTGTTCAATCCTGAAGACTAGGTTTCAGACGCACAACACTGGAAGAGATGCAGGATGCGATTCTGCTGCTTTTCTCTGACACTCAAATGTTGTCTACTTCCCATGACCAACTTCATTTCCCTCCGAAATGAGATTGATCCCAGATTCCCAAACCTCTGTGAGGTCTGACTGAATGTTCCTTAGCAACTGGAGCATGTCTCCCCAGCTGGGAAGCAATCCCCATCCAATTGAAACCGAAAAAAAGTCATAACGTATTCAGATCATCCCAACATGAGAAACATTTCCAATAACAGAGACCTCAAAAGCCCTTCCTACTGGAACCTGCGTTTCCAGCCACACGTTCTTATGCCTCAAAAGCAATCGGAGTTACCCATGGATCATCTTTTCAATTTCTGCCCGATTTGCTAATTTCTACTTTCAGAAAGGCATTGCTTTTTCTCGTGGTAATGATTGTCATGAGATCAACCAGCTGGACCTTATTGGATATGAAATCCCTGACTGGGGCTGTTAATCTTGGACCAACAGGGAGACAACTGATTCTAAAGTGTGAATGCCAGGGATATTGCCATCCTGAATACTTGATTCAGTGACAGGCTTCTGTCAAAGGCACTGAATTTGTTAACAAGTGATTACCAATGACAGGATGCCAGACTAAGAAGGGTCTTTTTGCCACCAAACAAAGTTGGTGCCAGTCTGTACCAGGACTTCGGGCTCTTCACTTTCCACACTTGCTCGCTTCCACCCTTGTCCCACCTACAGTCCACCACATCCAAAAATTGTGCTGAAGTGTTTTTTTTTCTGAGATTTACTCAACCCGAGGCAATGTTGCGACAATATACAATCCTGGACTCTGTCTCATCAGAACAGATGTTTCTGAGTCAGTCCGTCATTTTAGCTTTGGCCACAGCTGCCAATTGATGTTAACACTTAAGCAATTGACATGATAAATCGGGGGAAAAAAACTGGGGGCGTTGGAAGTCCACGTCTATGCGAGTGCAGCATCGATTCACCAGAATGATAGCTGGACAGCAAGGATTCAATGATGAGGGACTGAAATGACGCAAACCCAGGACTGAATTCCTCAAATTTGGAAGGGTCTGATATGAGAAAAGTTTTCAAGAGAATAATAGAAACTAATAGCATTGAATGGACCGAAAGGCTTCTTGTTGGCTCTTGATTTAGGATGAAGATAAGCATAAGTTTATCAGTGATCTGAAATCATTCCAAGACTGAAATGAATGAAAAATGCTTCATGTATGTCTACGTTATATTCCACAGACTATTTCGTGCTCATTCACTCACTACACCTGTCCTTCTCCTGCTCAGCGTTCCTATCTCCTCCATGTCTTGTACCGTCCCATCCAACATTGTGGTGTTAACAATTGTCACACATGTTCCCTTATTTCATTCATTGATAGAAATTATTCTTTTCATTTCCAACTGCCGCCAGGACATTAACCACCTCAACTTGTCTACCCCCTCCTCTACTCCAACCTCTCACCCTCACAACTCGCAGCCCTCCAATCCCTCTGCTCCAATCCCGACCTCACCATCTAGCCAGCTGATAAAGGGGGGGCACTAGTAGTCTGGCGCACTGACCTCTATACAACTGAAGCCAGACGCCAACTCGAAGATACCTCTTCCAACCACACCCTCGACCATGACCCCACCCCACATCACAAAACCATCATCTCCCAGGCCGTGCAGAACATCATCACCTGTGGAGATCTCCCACTCACGGCATCTTACCTCATAGTCTGGGAACCCTGCACTTCCCGATTCTTCCTCTTTCCCAAGATCCACAAGCCTGACCAACCTAGCCAATCCCCTGTTTCAGCATGCTCCTGCCCCACTGAACTCATTTCTACCTACCTCGACACTGTCCCACCCTCCCCCACAGTCCAGGAACTCCACATATACGTTCGAGACACCACCCACACCCTCCACCTCCTCCAAGACTTTCGTTTACTCGGCCCCCATCGCCTCAACTTCGCCATGGATATCCAATACCTCTATACCATGACCAGGGCCTCCAAGACTTCCGTTTCTTGCACTCCCGACGTCCCTAACAGTACCCTTACACCGACACTCTCCTTCATTTGGCCGAACTGGAGCTCAATCTTAACAATTTCTCCTTTGAATCCTCCCACTTCCTCCAGACCAAAGGGGTAGCCATGGCCCCAGCTACGCCTGTCTCTTTGTTGGCTACGCAGAATACTCAATCTTCCATAATTACACTGGCACCACTCCCACCTCTTCCTGCATTACTTTATTGACTGTATTGATGCCACCTCGTGCTCCCGCGAGGAGGTTCAGCAATTCATCAACTTCACCAACACATTACACCCTGACCTTAAATTTACCTGGACTATCTCCGACACCTCGCACACATTCCTGGACATCTCCATCCACATTAATGACGACCTACTTGACACCGACATTTTTTACAAACCCACCGACTCCCACAGCTACCTGGATTACAACGCTTCCCATCCTACCTCCTGCAAAAATGCCATCATGTATTCCCAATTCCTCTGCCTTTGCCGTATCTGCTCCCAAGAGGACCAGTTCCACAACAGATCACACCAGATAACCTCCTTCTTCAGAGAGTGCAATTTCCTTTCCAGCGTGGTTAACAATGCCTTCCAACACATCTCATCCACATCCCTCACCTGCACCCTTACACCCCATCCCCACAACCATAACAAGGACAGAACGCCTCTGGTGTTCACCTTCCACCCTACTAAACTTCACATAAATCAAATCATCCGCTGACATTTTCACCACCTCCAAACAGACCCCACCACCAAGGATATATTTTCCTCCCCACCTTCCGCAAAGACCATTCCCTCCGTCACTACCTGGTCAGGTCCATGTCCCCGCTACAAACCACCTTCGCATCCTGTCACCTTCCCCTGCCACCGCAGGAATTGAAAATCCTGCCGCCACACCCCTTCCCACATCTCTATGCAAGACCCTAAAGGAGCATTCCACAACTATCAAAGTTTTACGTGCAAATTCATCAATATTATTTATGGTATCTTTTGCACCGAATGTGGTCTCCTGTACATTGGGGAGACTGGACATCTCCTAGCAGAGCGCTTTAGGGAACATCTATGGGATACCTGCACCAATCAACCACACTTTCCTGTAACCCAACATTTCAACTCCCCCTCCTGTTCTGACGAAATCATGGACATCCTGGGCATCCTTCACTGCCGCTCCCTCACCATGCGACGCCTAGAGGAAGAAAGCTTCATCTTCCGCCTCAGAACACTTCAACTCCAGCGCATCATTGTGGACGTCAACAGTTTCCTCATTTCCCCTTCCCCCACCTCACCCTAGTTCCAAACTTCCATCTCAGCACTGTCCCCATGAATTGTCCTACCTGCCTATCTTACTTTCCACATATCCATTCCACCCTCCTCCCTGATCTATGACCTTCACCCTTCCCCCAGTCACCTGTTGAACTCTATGCTACTTTCTCCCCACCCTCATCCTCCTCTCATTTATCTCTCCACTCTTCCGGCACTCTGTCTGTATTCCTGATGAAGGTCTTTTGCCCGAAACGTCGGTTTTACTGCTCCTCGATACTGCTTTAACTGTTGTGCTTTTCCAGCACCACTAATCCAGAGATCATAAATGACTGTGTCTGGAGAAATGATCGTTGTGGCAATCTCCAGTACCAACCTGACAACGTGACGATGACACATTTATTCCTGTTCTCTGTTTTCTGTCCTTCTTCACTCCTCACACCATTTCCTATTTCCCCATCATTACAGGTCTCATCTCAACAAACACTTTTGCTCAAGTATTTCCAGAATATGACATTTCTGCATCCTCGTGTGTGCAAATCTGTGCCTGGCCTCAATCCAACATCTCATTTGAAAATGTCCCATCCCATTATTAGTCAGATGTTTTTGACTTCTTCTCTGTGCATGTGTAATGCACTGCAGGGAACAGAGAATGCCTCATCCCCATGTGCTGCTGCACAGATCGTATGTGTCCCAGTGTCAGCTCTGAAACATGTCCAGGACACTTGTATCCTAGTATAAAGATCTGTATTGACTGGAACTTACATAACCTTTGAGGGAATTTGTCAGAGTCTAATTTCACTTGTTTCAATTCTTGTTGAATGGGAGATGTTATATTTATTTCAGAACATGTATGCGTGCAAGTTGAGGAATTGTATTGCAATGTTGGATTTATCACAATTTACAATGTGTCAACTCCATTCACCAACTACAATCCATTCACAGAGCAGCCGCTGTTAACCAGGGAAGCCACATCCTAGTATTAAGGAGAACGTTTCTCAGAGATACACTCAACAACCATAATTTAATTCCCAAATGATCAAAGGCAAGGGAAGGATGAAACTGAAATAAAATGAGATTCAAATGTTGGATAGATGGTGTTGGGGTATCAATGCTGGTATACAGTGCGGCACATTGGCTCAGTGGTTAGGCCTGCTGCCTCACAGCTCTAGCGGGTGTGTCTGGGTGGGATACTCTTTGCAGGGTCGGTGTGGACTCGATGGGCCCTCTGATCTGTATCCACATTACAAGTATTCTATGATTTTATTCAACATACATTTTCCAGTGTTTGCTATTGACCGATTGAGATTTGTATCATCCGTTAAACCTCAGTTCTCAAAATACTATATGACAACTGGGAGTTCATTCACTGCTTTCACCTGCTTGTTTCAATTCGTAAATAAATGCATTGAACCACGATGTAATGTAACGGTCCCCCAGGTGATGCCTGAAGGTATAAATGAAAGGCTTTGAGATTGTATCACCGCGGTATTGAGTACAGAGAGATTGCACACACAAAGAGATTCAGACAGAAAATGACGTTTTCATTTCGTCATATGCGGAAAATATTTGACACGACCCTTCTGATTGTAACAATTCCCGGTAAGTGCCTTGCACCATTGAAGTTATGTGAATATGTGTGAGGTTTCACTGTGGGTTCATTCTGTCACTGACAATGGCACATGGGCATGTTGTGCCCAAAAGTCATACAGTGACAGGCGATCACTTATTTCGTCTCAGATTACAGTCACCCAGTGGAATTCTGATCATTACAGATTCTGCGGGAACTGCTTGGGAAATTATTCATCTCTCGTGTGAACGTTCCAGAAATCTCAATTTCACTTGGAGACTTCAGGGAATTTCGATGCAATTAAGAAAAGGAATCACTTTGGAAAAATATAAGTGGTAATATTTTATGTAAACAGTGCAAAATCATTTAGTTTGCGTTTAGTTCTGAGTTTTTAAGTAAATAAGCACTGGGCTTCTTTCTATATCTGAAGTTAATGGATAACTTGAAGTTATTTCTGTTATCACAGGAATTTGTTTTAAAAATAGCGTTGGAGGTTTGGCTGCAGGTTGCTGGCTTTGTGCACGAGTGAACCATTGTTTACTTTTGATGCTTGCACCCCAGGGTGGTATTAATGGAGCCTGAAAGATTTGCTGGACAGTTCTGGAATTTGTCATTAAGAAAGAACCCCCTAAGTGAGAAAGCATTACTTTCACTTCAATCACTTTTGTCATTTCGTTTAGTTTCTGCAAGCTCCTGGAACTGAGTGGATGATTAGATCAGTGCTCATGCGAAGGAAATTAGAGGTTTAGTAAATTCCATTACCTTGGAATGAAAATGTTGTGTTGTTCCCAGACAAAATTGTTGGGACAAGGAACATCTCCTAATAGATTGTTTAAATTGAGTAGATTGATACTCAGCTATGCGATGGCTCCAGGATGAAATTCACTATAGTTCCAGTTCAGAAATGGCAGTCGCAAGTCATTTAGCCAAATGATAGATACAGGGAATCTGGTGTGAATATTATAAGAGGGCTGTTTTCTTTGGAACGATACGGGGAGTTGTGCCTTATAGAAAACATAAAAGTCGTATCCTTTTGTTTCATTTAGGTATTGTGTTTAGATTAATGAGAATTATACACCTACTGCATGTTCATAGCCTTTGAATCTGCGTTGTCCGTGCATAGTTTGGTCTATTCTATTTTGTCATCATTTCTTTTGCAATAAACTTCTGTTTTGTTGTGGAAGCAATATTTGCAGCATTGCGTGTTTTCGATTCACCAAGCGATCACTTTGTTAAATCAAAACAAATAAGATCATGATCCATCAAGCTGAATTTCTGTCCAGGGTCTGCATTGTCCTGTAATTTAATCAGCTGGCGTTCGGACAAAAATGAGGGTACTAAACACTTTGACTAGACTACCTCCTGAGAAATTGATATACTCACCAAAAAATCAAATATATTGTGCCCAACCACATCCATCCTGATTAATTGTATGCCGCAGACCCTGATCAGACATCCACACTGAGATGCAATCCCATATTAACCATCCCAAAGTTACTACTCTCTCACTCTGCATCACAAACAAATTCCCTCAGCGCCGTCACACCTGTACTACTGGAACTACATGAGACACTGCGTGAATGTGGTTTTGTGCACCGTTCTGGTCATCACCAAGCAGTGAGGACAGAATTGCACTAAGGACAGTACAGAAGAGATTTACTAAAATGGTGTTAGGTGTTGGTGGGAGGTTTACTGAAGACGTGAGACCAACCATTTCATTCAGAAGATGATCGTGCGACTGGAATACGCTGCTCAATTTTTGTGGTGGCTTGAGGGAACCAACCTTAGCTCATTTAAAGGGAACTTGGATGTGCATCTGAAGTGTAGAAATCTTCAACAATGTGGAGAATGTGCTGGAAAGTGTGATCATTACAGGTAACACGTTTATTCAGGTGATAGTGGCATGAATGACCCCTTAAAATGAATGAATTTGGGCGGGGAGGAGTTAAATGGTCTGTGTCTTTGTTGGCTGTTTCTACCATTGGAATACTGTGGAGAATTAAATTGAACTTCAGAGGGGTCGACTACCTTCCAGGTAATCCAAATTGAAGGACATGTAGAGATTGTGGCTGGAAGAGCTGATTTTTTTTTTGCGGTATTTTAGGTGTCATAGCAGACTTTCGCAAAATCATGGAGATGCAATTATTGTTTGAAAACTGTTGAATTGTTTTGGAAATTTGGGATAAAGAAGTTTCAAAGCAACACAATTACAAAAAGGAGGAACAGAGACAAACTTAGAGATCACTGGTCAGTGAGAGAGAGAGGGAGCGAGAGAGGAAAAGCAACCTACACTGCTTTCTGACACACCAGTGAAGCTGCACAGCTGCTACATTTGCTGTTTGAGGTCATGTATTTCTGAGTATTGGATTACATCTCAGAAAAATTAACAGCGAAAATCACAACTGGACTTGGAGCGACCTGTGTGGGAGAGTTCACAGCACAGCAGCAGACAAGTGCATGGTTTTTAATAGTAATCTTGCTGACATTCTTTTCGTAAACAGTAAGTAGAGTGATTTATTTTTGATTGCAGATTTTAATGAGATCTGTTTCTTGATTAAAATGTTAAAATATAAACAATAGGCACTGCTTTAGCCTGGAGATGTGTATTTTAGAGCAGAAAGTCTGTGGTATTTTCTGTTTCTGTAGATTTTTAAGGTGCAAAAATGGCCCTTAGCAGAGTGATGTACTATTCCTGACGGATATGGGATTTTAAGGAGATCTTCCTTGTTACTGATGATTATGGCTATAGTAAATGAGTTTGGTTGTGAATGCTACCAGATCACATGGACCAGTTGGAGCAGCAATTAGAGGCAACAAGAAAATTCCAGGCGTTAGGCGCTGTGGTGGAAGGCACCTACAGGAAGGGACAAAAACCAAAATTACAGTCAGGTAGAGGAGTTACTTGCAGGTAAGGTAGGAGAATGAGATGGGTAGTGAAGGAGTCTCCTGTGGCTAGCGCAATTTAGAACATACATGATGTTTTGGAAAATGCAGGGGGTGATGGACTCTTAGGGAAATGTAGCAAAAACAGCCAGGTTTCCGATGCCAAGACTGGCTCTAATGTAATGAGGAATACGTCAGATTCCAAGTGATCGATTGTGACTGGGGACTCTCGTCAGAGGCTCAAATGATGTTTCTGTGTCCACGAGTGCCTGTTGCCTCACTGGTGACAGAATCAAGGATATCTCAGAGAGGATGCAGAATTATCTCAAAGGGGAGTTGGACCAGCAGGATGAAATTGTTGACATAGGGAGGGAAAAGGACGAAATTCTGAAGGGCGAATATAAGAGGTTATGCACGAATTTAATAGCATCCAGGGGATGCAGACAATCGAAATGTGGAGCTTGTTTAAGGAACAGATATTGCGTGTCCTTGATAGGTATGTCCATGTCAGGCAGGGAAGATGTGATAAGGAAAGGGTGCCGTGGTTTACTACAGAAATTGCATCTCTTGCTAAGAAGAAGATGGAGGCAAGATGGTACAGATGAGGCGATGGAGAGTTGCAGCTCAGCAAGGAATAATTTAAAAAGGGAGTTAAGAAGAGCAAAGGGAGGACACGTGCAGTCTTTACCAAATAGAGTAAAAGAGAACCGTAAAGCTTTATATAGTTATGTGAGGAATAAAAGGATGATTAGGATAGGAATATGGACAGTCAACGACAGAAACGGGAAGTTGAGTGTGGATCCTGTAGATAATCAGAGACGTGCTAAATAAACATTTCTCATCAGTGTGCACTGGTGGGAAGGAGGATATGGTAGAGGAGAATAATGAGATACAAGATATTAGACTAGAAAGGATTGAGGTTAGTTACACACAGGTGTTACCAGTTGTAGAAGGAGTGAATGTAGGCAAGTCTGCTGGGCCGGATGGGATTTATTCAAGAATTCTCTGGGAAGTTAGGGAGGAGATATTTGAATCGTCATTGTCTACAGGTTTAGTACCTGAGGACTGGAGGATTGCAAATGTTGTGCCCTTGTTCAAGAAGGGCAGCAGAGACGATCCAGGTAATTATAGAACAGTGAGCCTGACTTCTGTTGTAGGAAAGGCTTTGGAAAGGATTATAAGAGATAAGATTTATAAACATCGAGCAAGCAACAATGTGATTTCAGGTAGTCAACATGGTTTTGTCAAGGGCAGGTCATGTCTGACAAAACTCACGGAGTTTTTAGAGAAGGTGACCGAGCATGTAAATGAGCGTAGAGCAGTTGACGTGGTATACATGGACTTCAGTCAAGCCTTTGATAAGGTTTCACATGGAAGGCTGATGGAGAAAATGCAGAGGCATGAAACTGGGGGTGATTTAGCAGTTTGGATTAAAAACTGGCTTTCTGAAAGAAGGCAGCGAGTGGTGGTTGATGGGAAATATCCAGTTACGAGTGGTGTCCCACAAGGATCGGTTTTGGGATCACTGCTGTTTGTCATTTTTATAAATGACTTAGACACAGGCACAGAAGGATGGATTAGTAAATTTACAGATGGCACTAAAGTGGATGGAGTAGTGGACAGTTTGATAGAATTTTTCAGATTGCAGAAGGACGTGGATAAAGTGCAGATTTGGGCTGAGAGGTGGCAAATGAAGTTCAATGCAGCTAAATGTGAGTCGATGCATTTTGGAAAGAATAACAGGAAGGCAGAGTACTGGGTATATGGGAAGATTCTTCGTAGTTGCCAATTCTAGAAGGAGTGAAGGTAGACAAATCTGCTGGGCCGGATGGGATTTATTCAAGGATTCTTGGAATCCATGTGCATAGATCTCTTATTTAACTATACAAAACGCTGGTGTGGCCACACTTGGAATATTGTGCACAGTTTTGGTCGCTCCATTACAGGAAGGAAGTGGAAGCATTAAGAAAGATACAGACGATATTTACCCGGATGTTGCCTGGTCTGGAGGAAAGGTCTTATGAGCAAAGGCTGAGAGATTTGGGTCTGTTCTCATTGGAAAGAAGAAGGCTAAGAGGAGATGTGATAGAGACATAAAAGATGTTCAGTGGATTAGATAGGGTAGACAGTGAAAGACTTTTTCCTAGGATGACGACGTCAGCATGTACGAGAGGGCATAACTACGAATTGAGGGTGATCGATTTAAGACTGATGAGTGGGGCATGTTCTTTACGCAGAGAGTGGTAAGGGCGTGGGATGCCCTACCTGCCAATGTAGTCAACTTCGTCACGTTGGGGAGATTTAAACATTCCTTACAAAAGCAATTGGATGATTTTGCGATAGTGTTGGGGGACGAGCTGAGAATAGTTCACATCGAGGGCCAAAGGGACTGTTCTGCGCTGTATTGTTCAATGTTCTATGTTCCATGTTATATCTGGATAACTCTCAGTGTGAAAAGCTAGTGAGTATAGGAATAGGAAGACAGGCAGATGAAAGTGTGACTGAGGAGCTGGTGCAGGAGAAATGGGCTCACATTTTCGTGTCGTTGAAATCTGTTCTGGGTAGAACTGACCTGTATGAGGCGGGCAGATTGCACCTGAATTGGAGTAGAAATTATTTACTGTCAGGGAGATTTGCGACAGCTGCTCAGAAATATTTAAAATAGTAAGGATGGATTGAGGAGTGTGAGGGAATGGGAGGCGGGAGCGTTGTTGGGGGGTGGGGTGGTATGGCCAGGGTGATATTGATGAAGGACTTAATTCTAAGACTGGTACAGTTTGGAAAATGACCAAGTCCAATAGACAGGGCAGGAAGGAACAAAGCAGAGAACTATGTGGGACTGACGAATTAGATTACATTTATTTCTATATAAGGTACTTAACCGAGAAGGCAGATGAACTGAGGTATGTTTCAGGGATGGACAGGACTGGCAGCTTGAAGTTGCAGGATAGATATCCTACAGGAAGGAAAGAAAGGGGGACAAGAGAAGAGCGGGAGTTACATTTTTGATGCATGATTGCATTACGGCTGTAGTTTCGAAGGATAATCCTGAGAATACATTCAGGGAAGCTATTTGGTTGGAACTGAGAATGAATTACCTTATTGGGATTGTCCTCCAGAGCCCTCAACAGTCAGTGAGAAATTGAGTAACAAATTTGAAAGGGGATCTCAGTTATTTGCAAGAATTATAGCGTGGAAATGGGAGGGGATTTTAATTACCAAATATAGACTGGGACTGACACATTATTAAGGGTGCTGAATGGAAAGGAATTCATTCAATGTGTATTCCAAACTTTTCTGATTCATTATATGATATATCTACTGTAGAATGTCCAAAACCTGACCATCTTTTGGGATATATGACATGGCAAGTGACTGAGGTTTGGCTGAGAAAGCACTTTAGGGCAGAGATTTGTCCGTTAATTTAATATAGTGACGGAAAAGGATAGATCGACTCTAAAAGTTAAAGTTTGAAATAGGAGGAAGGTCATTAGCCAAGAAGTTCAAAAGTCTATTGGAGGTAATTGGTCTCTGAAAAAGGGACAGCTGAAAATGGGAAGCCTTCAGAAATGAGATAACGAGCGTCCAGATAGAGTATGTTCCTGTTAGGGCAACAGGAAAGGCTGGTAGGTATAGGTTTGGTAAAGAAATGGAAGGAAACATTCGTCAGGTAGAGGTAGTAGAGGTCAAGTGAATCCTTAGAAGAGTAAACATGCAGTAGGAGTACACTAAAGAGGGAAATCAGAAGGGCAGAAAGGGGCCAAGAGATGATTTGACAAAAAGAGTTAAGGAGAATCCAAGGAGATTTCATAAATACGTTAAGGACAAAAGTGCAAATAAGGAGAGAATAGGACCCCCTCAAAGATCAGCAAGGCAGCCCATGTGTGGAAATGCAGAATACGGGGGTGATACTCAACGAGTATTTTGCATCAGTGTTTACTGTTGAGAAAGGCATGCAAGATATAGAATGTGCGAAAAATGTCCAT
This sequence comes from Hemiscyllium ocellatum, assembly GCF_020745735.1. NCBI lineage: Eukaryota > Metazoa > Chordata > Chondrichthyes > Orectolobiformes > Hemiscylliidae > Hemiscyllium > Hemiscyllium ocellatum. The sequence goes on along the minus strand of NC_083440.1, from coordinate 14,334,641 downwards.
ATTCCCGAGCAGGGTGTGCTGGATGTCAAAGAACGCACAAAGTTGGATAAATCCCCAAGACTTGATCCGGTGTACTCTGGAGCTCTGTGGGAAGCTAGGGAAGTGATTTCTGGCCCCTTGTTGAGATCCTTAAATAATCAATTGTCACAGATGAAGAGCTGGAAGACTGCATTTTGGCTAATATGGTGCCACTATGTC